>NC_137829.1:13146498-13331498 GCF_963921795.1 Nannobrachium achirus
AACTCTGCCTTTCACATACCCTGTCAAATACCCTGAATGTTAAAATGGCGAAAGTGATTTGTTTATTCTTTATTCTTTTTGTCTTAAGATTAGTTTTTGAGCTTTTATGCCTTTATTGATAGGACAGGACTGACAGGAAATCTCTGATAGTAGTCATCATTGCTATAATGTGTTTGTTCAGTAACAGCGATCTCTCCGTCTCACCAGCTCTTTAACAAACAGAAAATACATTTTCTGGTCGGGAATCAGGATACCAATTTTATTATAGATAACTGATCAGCAAAATAGGGCCCTAATAAGTGTCCAAGGCTTGAAGAGCTTTGAAGATGACAAAAGGAGAAGAGGAGCAGGCTGTAAAACTCACCTGATTGGATCCTGACCCGAAAATGAACTTTCTGTTCCTTTAAGAGCTAGAGCAATGGGGAGACACCTGTTACTGGACACTTTAACAAATAAATATCACTATTTATATTTTTCCATCTACCTCAACTCTCTTCACCAAAAACAGCAGATCTACAAGCTCACATCGCATCACAACGTGACCTTGTAGATCGGCTATTTTTGGTGAACCTTCCCCCCCAGAATAGGGATGCTGGGGCTCGAGTGGTTAATTTCTTGCATGTGCGCTCTCTCTCCCCTCCCTCCCTCCCTCTCTCTCTCTTTCTCTCTCTCTCTCTCTCTCTCTCTTTCTCTCTCTCTCTCTCTCTCTCTCTGTCACATCTGTTCCTCCTTCTATTCGTCCTTTCAGCTCATCATCATCCCCTGCGTGCCTCTCTCTCTCTCTGTCTGCGATAATAAGCCTGCGGTTTTACTCTTGCTCACTCCCCTCCGCTCAGGCTATGGTTGGCTGATTGCTATGGAGGGTAATAACTGTTGGCTTGCACAGCGGGGGAGCAGGGTGCACTCTGACCGCGGCTAGCGTGGCAAGACCAGCAGTTAGCCCGGGGACACGGCATGCCCAGGCTAGAGCAGCACTCCACACCTCTCGTCCGCTGCCCCTGAAACAATTGGCCATCCGTCTCCCTGAAAATACTTTCTGCCAGTCTGACAGAGTGGATTTTTTGCCCAAGAGAGCAGGAGCATTTTGTGGTGAAATGCAACCTGTCAACACAATGTGCTATTGTTCTCTATTTGCCATCCATACAGTAAAGTGAAGGCAGTGGCATTTTACACACAAAGGATATTTTTTTCCTCAAAGGAAACGTGTGTGTGTGTGTGTGTGTGTGTGTGTGTGTGTGTGTGTGTGTGTGTGTGTGTGTGTGTGTGTGTGTGTGTGTGTGTGTGTGTGTGTGTGTGTGTGTGTGTGTGTGTGTGTGTGTGAGTGATGCGAGCAGAAGCCAGATGCAGAATGATAATGAGAGTGAAAGCCTCTGAGTCTGTGTACCAATCAGTCAGCTTGAAGACTGCCTGCCTGACTGTCAGTGTGCGTGCGTGCGTGAGTCTGTGTGTGTGCGTGTGTGCGTGCGTGCGTGCGTGCGTGCGTGCGTGCGGGCGTGCGTGCAGGTCAGGATGGATGCAGTTTAACAGTTGGAAGCATTATCCTCAAAGCAGCTGAATTGGCATGCTCCTGCACCCAACCGTGTTCAGGTAGAAGCAAGAGGTTAGCTCGTCAATCAGAAACCTGGAGAGTTCAAGAAATCACAGGCTTGAAGTCCTGTTCCTTTATTTTTCATTGAACACTCTTGCCTTTGGGGACTGGGCTGGCAAAGTGGGGATTAAACTGCTGGTCTGTAGCCTTGCCCTCCCTCACTCACTCTCTCCCCCTCTCTGTCTCCGTCTCTCCCTCCCTCCCACTTATGTGCTGAATTGATCATAATGGTGCCTGCCTGTGGGGTCCCCACAGCAGGGAAACTGTGCTAAATGCTTAAATTCTTTCCCCATCTCCAGAGAAAGTATGGAGCCTGTGTGAGCTCTCTGTCCACGAGTTTCAGCCTTTTGTTCTCTGAACAAAATAAAATTCCACTAGCTCAATAATCCAATTGGCATGTTCATGTCCTGCTTGCAATTGCAACCTCTGCCCTAACAAAGAAAATTACGCTTTGTGGGCTGGGCGCTGCTTGTTCAGCTAAACGATTGTCACTTTACAAACAGACTGTTATTTTATTGCAGCCCAGTGTTATCATAGTGGAAGCTGCATTTTGTGGTGTACTCTCCCCTGTAGATGTACCACTGTATGTGTTTTCTGTTTTGGTCAGTATAATGCACTGGTTCTCAATCTGTAGGCTGGGGCCCACTAGTGAGCTGCGAGGGTATTGCAAGTGGGCCCTCAAATAATTGACAAAACACAAATATTTTAATGTTAATATAACATTAATATTAAAAAGTGATATCAGTACATAACTAGAAAGATAAAATTGTAAATTGAAAGTGTGGTTGCCGTGATGCGAATTTCACAAATTAATTTCGTCTTACCATTTGAATTTTCCCCATTCAAGTCAATGGGGAAAATGAATTCACTAATAAAATTAATGGCCATATATGGAGATCTCTGTGTCAGTCCTTGTCCCTTTTATGCCCATATGGATGATCACTGATGTCATCAATATTATCTTTTGGAAAGCCCATTGACATACTGTGTCATTCTCATGTTGTCTATGATGTCAGCCATCTATGATTATCAGCCATCTCCATACTTGGGAAAAGTTTATTTTATAATATTGATGACATCAGGGATCTCCATATATGGGCATGAAAGGTACAAGCACGGAATTAATTTGCAAGTGTGACTATTGATGACATCAGGGATCTCCATATATGGGCAAAAAAGGGATTGTATGATGTCAGACGTCATAGATGTCATAAGTCTATGATGTCAGACAAGGACATCATTGTGATGTCAGAACAGGTCAACTATATTTTTCTGCTGAGCTGGGATGAGGAGTCATGCACTGTGACAGTCACAGTACGACGCATGCACAGGATCTGGAGGTTTTTATAGTAAATGCAACCTACGGTCGCAACAACTAGCATCTTCTTCCACTTGGGATGTCATGATGATTCTTCATCATTCTTTGAGCACCACTGATATAGCAACAGAAAAATCTGAAAACTGTTAGGAATAGGATTTAGAAGACATGTTTAGGGCCTCAGGTCTTAATGGGTCAACTGTAGATGAGGAGTTCATCTTCATGCAGATTGACTTCCACCAATGCACCGCGCCGTGCATTGCCTGTAGTAGGCGTTTGCTTCCCCAAACAACACAATGCATTGGTTCAAAACGATCCGATCTGAATATTCTGCATCATAATACGCAAGTGACTGTTTGAAAGGGCCCAGCGCACAGACCGTCCTATTGTTGTGTAAATATTGATGTTTCTCAACTAGCTTCCTCTTATTAGCATAAAGATTGCCGCGTTTGAATTTGTGATGAACGGACGCCCCTGTAGCTCTCTGCCTACCGCTCAGCATGGGATCCTTAGGAGCCTTTTACTGCATTGATTACTATGCAAACAGTCACTGGGCTACTCGGCCCCCTGGGCAGCCTCCTGGGAAAGCGGTATATCATTGATCTCATCTGCGCGGAAGAACCTCGACTTCCCCTGAGCCACGCAGGAATGATGCCTCAAAGCAACGCGTTGTGCCGCGAAGTACATTAGGCTTCAGCGTTCTGCAGTAAATACACAGAAATAGCAACCAACCATTTCTTGTGTTTTACCTACAGTGTTTAATGTACTTTGAGGGCTGGAACCAGAAAGAGATGTCCTTTTTGGCATTTTGCTGCCTCATTTTATTGCCGTTTTTAACGACACACAAGAGACAGTTGATTCCCTGCTGTTATTTGAACCGCCTCGGTTGTTTTTATTGTATTGCTATTTGTTACCGATGTCCTTGCACCTGCCATGTATTTGACTATCCACGCATACATCTGCTGCCTTGCGTTAGCAATGGCAGATAGAGTCTAGCTGCGCTAGGCTAGTATTTGACATTGTTAATATATTAGGAATATTTCTGACGTGCAGTAATCTGACATTTTCGGAGCTTGTGAGAAAGAATCTCACTCACTCTTTTACACCTTTAAACCTATGATGTTGACAATAAGCACAGATTTAGCGGAGTTAAACCCAGGAACATTTTTGAAGTACCGGAGGCTCCCCACGCTGATTTCCCATTTGGCAACAGTCTAGCTAATCACATTTATGATAACACCAGGACTCCCCCCTGGCACTCTGCTCTTCTGTGGTATCAGATGAGAAAAAATCTAATAAAACGTTTTAATTCCCTGGCTGGATGGTTCTATCATGACACGTCTATTTATTGAGCAAATGAGGATGGAAGTGATAGGCTGCTCGCCAGTTGCCACCAGGCGCCCATAATCCTGACCTAACTCTGTGGCAGTGGTGTAAAGTAACAAAGTACATTTACTTATACTGTACTTAAGTACACTTTTGAGTTATTTGTTTACTTGAGTAGTTCCAATTTCCAACACTTTTACTTCTACTCCACTACATCTCCTACTTTTACTCCACTACAATTATTTGAAAACTTTAGCTACTAGTTACTTTGCAGATATAGATGATATTATAAAACATACATGAATCCACTTTAGCCCTATTTTATACCCAGGCTATTTGAGAATAGCAGAGCTTGCAGATCTGCTATTTTCAAACATTTTGTTCTTTTACTTTTGTTACTTTAAGTACATTTTGATGCCAATACCTTCGTACTTTTACTCAAGTGCATTTTGAATTCCAGACGTTTACAGAGTATTTCAGTTTTGATACTTTTACCTGGTAAAAAGAAGTGAGTACTTTTTCCACCACTGCTCTGTGGTGCTGCTAACCAGCTCTGTGGTATCAGCTGCAGTGGAGCTATAAGCAGGGTTTACGTGTAAGCAAGTAGCAGATGGAGATCCAGGTATACGAGGTGTCCTTTAGAGGGGAGATCATATGTCTGCAGCAGCGTAATGCAGCCTGTGGTTTTACTGTGCCGTCTCGATGGATGGATTAACTGGAAAATTGGATTTCATGACTTCCCATAAGGATGGCTGGGCTGATTCCATGTACTGTACTGACTGCATATACGCTGATTATGTTAGCACGCTTCCCTTGCACACAGGACATTTAATCAGCCAATCTAGTGCTTGGATGGAAAGCCGCTGTAGCCGCAAACTACGCAGACACGCGTGCACACGCATACACACACACACACGCACACACACACACACACACACACACACACACACACACACACACACACACACACACACACACACACACACACAAACTTGCACGCACAGTAACATGCATACATATTGGCACACACACACACACACACACACACACACACACACACACACACACGCACGCACGCACGCACGCACGCGCACGCACACACACACACACACACACACACACACACACACACACACACACACACACACACACACACACACCTACACACACACACACACACACACACACACACACACACACACACACACACACACACACACACACACACACATCGTGTGTACCGGTACATACGTATACATGGGCATGTAGGCTACGCAGAGATGCATTAATGCAAGGCAAGCACATACGCATGTACTGTAACTTAACACACAGTATTTGACCCACAACTGCGCTTTCTCTCTTTACCTCACTCTCTCTTGCTCTATAGTTGCACTCACGCACGCACACACATCGCACGCACAGTCACACACACATGCAGATATACGTATACGTCCAAAGCAGACATACAGAATATAGGTCATATCGTTTCCTTTACATAATAACTGATAGCGCTAACTGACGTCATAGAATCCTTTGGCTAAAGACATGAAACTGATGTAAGTCAGGTTTAATTCCGTTTTTGGGTCATGATGGCATCGTGTGATTAGGGCTGTCACGATTATGACATTTTACATGACAATTAATTGTCACTCAAATAATTGTGATTAACGATTTAAATGACAATTACATTTCTGTTTGGCTTTTAGGCTTTGAAGTGCACATGGCAGATATGACACATAACCTAAATTTACAAAGAAATGACTGACATAATTGACAACTTTATTCTTAAAAAAGAACATTGATAGTGGAAATAGCCGACCTACAAGCTCACAACGCCTCGCATCACGACACGTTGTGAGCTTGTAGATCTGCTATTTCCACTATTTTTTGAAAATGTTTGAAAATATGTGAACATTTTTCAATGTGGAAACGATTATGACAAAATAATTGCGATTAGATGATCATGTAATAATTGTGACAGGCCTACGTGTGATGCTGGTTAGATATTCTGTAGACCCTCCTTCTGCTTTAGTCCTTGGTAAAATAACTAACTACAGTAACTAACTAACTAATAAATAACATGATAACATTTTAAACACATCTGTTTCTATGTTGCTCACAGTCACTGCTTTCGGTGAGTCACACTAATTATTCGTGGCTTTGAGTTGAACTAGTACTAGAATGACTGGCCCATGCTTGTTCACGCAGGGGCTGACATTTTTTAAAAGCTTTTTGGTGAAAATATCGAAAATAGCAGACCTCCAACTGCTCCAAGCTCACAAGGCGTCGCGCTGCGATGCGTTGTGAGCTTGGAGGTCGGCTATTTTCGGTGCTTGATACCACACTGAACTAATACCCAAGTTAATACTGGAGATATCGCATGGAAAGAGGGCATTTGCATTTCTTTCACCATAGTAAAAACTGCATTCATAGTCTGGTGGCAGAAAGCCCCCTTTGATGTCTATGTGTGCACGTGCCTGCACACAGGCACTCATGCACACAAACACAGATATACACACACACACACACACAGTAAAATCCTCAGTGTTTAGTTATCGATCTGTATCATTCACAGAGACCACCAAATGGACCCTTAGAGGTCCAACGGGTTAACATTTGGATTTGACCGTGTACACACACACACCCATCTATCTACGCATGCATAGTACACTTGTGCATGCATCACTTGTCATGAGTGAGTGAAGCAGCATTTCTGCAGAGGAATGTGGGCCAGTTCCCATACTGCTTCCCAGGATCTGCAAGTGTGCTCCTATTTAGTCCTATTACTGCAAGGACAGCGATCACAATGCATCGTGATGCGGCAAGTTGTGACCTTGTAGATTGGCTATTTTTAATATGTTAGCTATTATTAGGCTTTTCTTTTTACTTCAAAATCTTGAATAAAAATGTTACACATTATTCCAACCCAGTATCCTGCTGCATATACCTGTATGAATATTCAATATATTGTCAACACAAATGCTAAACATTTTTACGACTTTGCTCTGTAGGAGGCAAGCCATCAAAAATGTGTGTCTTGTCTGTGTTCATGTCTGCCTGTCCAGGGATAATCTCGCAAACCGCTGAACCCCATCAGTGCCAGATCTCTCGTACACGCTGCCAGTAGGCCTACAAAGTACCAGTGCCACCATGTATTGATACTGTCACATATATTTTAGATTTTGGACTTTGAATTTATAATGGAGGTGAATAGCAGTCGGATCACATGAAGCCCAAGATCCACACGGAAGCCACACCATTACCCTTACTCTTGTTTAATTATGTATTAGGTCAGGGGTCTTCAACAGGGGGTCTGAGACACCTAGGGGGTACTCAGAGTTACTACAGGGGGTCCTTCAAATCTTTGTGTGATAGAAACCTTTTTTCTCCTTTTTTATTGCGACCGTCAGGGAGCAGTTTACTATGAAAACCTCCACCGGCCGTCGGTCGGTCGGTCGGTCGGTCGGTCGGTCGGTCGGTCGGTCGGTCGGTCACACGTCACACGTCACACCTTTGCCCTGCTCATATCTCCGCATCAGTATATAGGGCTTGTTTGTTTATTGTATGACATCACGCCACATCATCAGCTGTGGACTCTGTGATGTCATCGTATCGCATCAGTATATAGGGCTTGTTTGTTTATTGTATGACATCACGCCACATCATCAGCTGTGGACTCTGTGATGTCATCGTATCTCCATATATGGCCATCTCCGTATATGGAGATATAAGTCGTCCATGCCCAAGTATGGGCTGGTGAGGTCAGACTTTGTGTGATGCGTAGGTTATCTCCATATATGGAGATTCAACATTCCAGGCAATGCTCTCTTCCCTGGTGAGAATTGCCCCTTTATATAGGGCTTGTTTGCGTATTGTATGACATCACGCCACATCATCAGCTGTGGACTCTGTGATGTCATCGTATCTCCATATATGGCCATCTCCGTATATGGAGATATAAGTCGTCCATGCCCAAGTATGGGCTGGTGAGGTCAGACTTTGTGTGATGCGTAGGTTATCTCCATATATGGAGATTCAACATTCCAGGTGTAACTATGGCTACCCGTATGACGTGAGAGGTGGAGGTTGTGATATAAGCGACCAACGGTCGCTTATCTCCCGATTAGGGAGTCTTACTGGTATTAACCACTTAAACCCTAATGTCCATATTCTGAGAACTTTATCCAAAAATAACAGATCTACAAGCTCACAACGCCTCGCACTGCGAGGTGTTGTGAGCTTGTAGATCGGCTAGTGGTTACATATCTGATAACACAAATTGACATGAATCTAAAATACACTGATGATTGTGCTGTCAAACGATGAAACTATATGGAATCTGGGGGTCCCTGCTTCATCTCTCTCAGCTAAGAGGTCCTTGGCCTGAAAACGTTGAAGACCCCTGCATTAGGTATTTTATTACAATGATGGAAGAGAATATAATTGAATAGAATAGAATGAAAAGGCCTGTAAGTAATACACTGCGTATTACTCACTTTACTTGACCATCTGTCCAGTGTCCACTGATAGTTGTGGCACATGGTAATTTTCAGCAACAGTCCTGTCTCTCACCTTAAAAATAAACCAAATTGACCCAGGCATCAGTGGACAAACAAACACAGTTAACATTGTAAATCCATGTCAGTGTTTGAGCCTGTGGCTACTTTCCTCTATATGTGTCACTTGGTCCCATTGTACATCCAATCCATTGTAACCCCCACACACACGCGCGCGCACACGTACGCACGCGCGCACACACACACTGCCGCCAAACCCAGCAACCCATCACTCAATCGATTGTCTCTCCCTCCCGGCCAGCCATCAAAGGACACCATTGTGTCCCACAACAGCCCTGTGGTTGCCAAGCAATTGGCCTCCAGATAGGCCAACCGGTACAAGACATTTTTACGACGTCCACTTTTAAGGTATCGCACTACCACCACACACACACACACACGCACACACACACACACACACACACACAAACCTCCCTCCCTCCATAGGCAAACATTTACCTCTTGTCAGGGCGTTTATATAGACAATGCATTGTTCCTCCCAGGGGGAGTCTGACAGTAATAGCCATTGTGCGACCGCGAGTGTGACAGAATGGAACGGAAAGGGTGGTCTCCATTTGTGCGCACTGGCCTCTGCTTGTAAACACGCTCATTGGCTTCTGCTTCCTGAGTGTAACGCAGACATAAGTCATATGGGGCCTGATGTGTTTACGTTGCATCAAGGAAAAGCCTCTGGTGCAGTACGGTGCTTCCCAACACCGACCTCCCGTTGTCACTGAGCCAAGGTTCAGACTGTCAGAACTGGATTTACACACCGTGTCTCCTTGCCTGAGTCATGTACGCCGTGCTAAATATAGCAGCCCCTAAAAAAGTGATGGCGTGGCAAGTTCCTTTTTTGAGAGTGCCACCCAGCTCACCCACCCAAATGCTCTCTCTCTCTCTCTCTCTCTCTCTCTCTCTCTCTCTCAGTTAAAGGCTGAGGCAGAGTGAAGAGTGAAGACTTGATGAATTATTGAGCCAATGTGAAGCTCTCATATAAATTATGTAGGCACGTGGTGCTGAACAGAGCGGGGCGACCGAGCGGACGCCCGTCGGCCCTCTGTGTCATGGCCACCTGGACCTCTGTATGGCCACACACAGGCACGCATGCGCGCGTACTTTACACACACATGCACGTGCACACACACACACACACACACACACACACACACACACACACACACACACACACACACACACACACACACACACACACACACACACACACACACGCACAGCCTTCCTTGTTAGTCTGACAGCCACTCAGGTGGCTGCTGCTCTCTGATCAGCACTGCATCAGATCTCTGTGTTCTTAGATCAGCGTTTTCTCACTGTTATAGACCTGCCTGTGTGCATTAGACCCAACATTACCGTTTTGTCTTTCCTTTAGTAGTGCATTTATTGCTTTTTTTGGTGGTTTTCAAAGGGATCGGATTTGGCAGCTATATATGATATATGCTTTGATCTACACAGTATGTAGTCACTAGTTCCAACTATACAGGCCTTTTCCCAGAGCACTGCAGTGTAGCTGCGGTGTCGCTATGCGAAGCGGTGCCTGCTTGACGTCTTGACACAGCGGTTGCCGCTCTGAGAAATCGGTCTATAGAGAGCATGCCCTTTGGTTCCCAAACTTTTTAGCTCAAGGCCCAAAAGAGAACGTTTGCCTGGGACCTGCTGAATACAGCAGATCTACGAGCTCGTAGCTTGTAGATCGGCTGTTTTCACTACTTCTTAGACATTCGTTTTCTAATTGATAGAATTTCGTAGATTTCTATTTTATTTATTAATGAATGAATTTTGTATTTAATTCATGAAAAAAAATGTTTTTTTGGGAATGTTTTTGGAAAATGTTTTGAATAATAATAATTAAAAAACTAAATGTAGGAGACAAAAAAGGAACCATACAAATCTATCCGCAGCCCACACATGGGTCCCGACCCAGTGTTTGGTTAAACAGTGCTCTACAATACATCATAGCGCACGCCACCAAATAAACAAGTACACTCACCGATGCTCGTGTCACTACAGGTACAAGCAGCTCTCTCCATCACACCCCCCCCTCCCCATCTTTCAGAAAATCACAAGAAACCCTAAATTGTAAAGAATTTAGCTTTAGGTTATGCCTATACCCCTGATATAGTGACATTGGTGTGTGCGTGCATTATGTGTGTCAGTGTTGTTAGCAGGACTGTAGGTTGGCTAACTTGGCTTCAGTGTGTCTTGGCAACGAGATGCCACTGGTGGAGCCTAGCATATGGTCGGTGTGGCAACACTGAGAAATGTATGCACACAGACACACACACACACACGCAATAAATGAAACACACACACACACACACACACACACACACACACACACACACACACACACACACACACACACAATAAATGAAACATACAGGAAACATTCAATACGCTAGGACACAAGCTACGGTAACACAAGCAGTATAACCTCTAGTCTGTGTACACTACACACACACACACACACACACACACACACACACACACACACACACACACACACACACACACACACACACACACACACACACAGGGGCGTCACAAGGGGGGGAAAAGTGGGACTGAGTTACTAGGGCCCAAGGTGGAGGGGCCTTAATTATTTTATACTTTCGCTATTAAAAAATATCAGATCTACAAGCTCACCATGCTGCGAGCTTGTAAATCTGATATTTTTGAAAAGTCGTGAAAATGTGTGGAAATCTTTGAATATATGTATTTTTTAAGCGAACATTTGTAACTCAAATTTTGCTTCTGGGGGGTCCCTGGAACTAAATATTTTCGTGTCGCGCTGTGAGCTTGTATATCTGCTATTTTTCAGTAGTTAAAGCACAACATAATACGTAATAATGCATTCCCAGTCTAAATGGGTTAAACCCCCTCCCCCTATGAAGAACATTCATGGGGGGCCCGCAGTGAATCCTTGTACACAGGGCCCAGAATTTGGTGCGACACCCCTGCACGCACACACACACACACACACACACACCCACACACACACACACACACACACACACACACACACACACACACACACACACACACACACACACACACACACCTTCTGGCTGTTGTTGTCTGGTGGTGGTCCCAGGCTTTGGGCAAAGTCGTCCGTGGAGGAAGTGATGTTCAGGGTTCATGCAGGGGTGGAGCTGTAAATGTCACCAACACATGCTTGCTGTACAAACACAATTCAACTCAATTGTCAATTCAAAGGAGCTTTATTGGCACGAGAAAACATACGTTTACATTGCCAAAGCGAGTGTGAAAATAGAATAAGTAATAATAACAGTTGCTGCAAAATAGCAGGTACAGTATTTAGACCTGGAAAAGAGTGTCGTTGTTCTAATCATTCACATTGAAGCATCAGTGTGAAGTGAGTGGTGCTATTTATTTATTTATGAGTTAATTTCATTAAGCGTCCCGCTGAAGCTTGGCCCATGTGACCCTGGGCGTACAAACAGACACCCGTTGACCAATGACAGTCCGGACTATAGGGATGGAACGATAAGCGATATTATCGTTTATCGTGATAAAAAACACTCAAGATAATCGTAGTGTGGAGATTTAATTTATCGTGGTATCGTCCCCCGTCATGCACTGGGATCAATTCACCTTTTATTTGCAGAGCTGCATATCCGGTACCACTTAAACCCTCTATCTTTAACCCTCTGTTAAAAGGTACTTCTAATATACTCAGAGTACTCGATACAATCTTCTTTTCACTCTCTATCAAATGTCTTTGCCAAAAAATAGCCGATCTACAAGCTCACAACACGTCACATTGTGTGAGCTTGTAGATCTGCTATTTTTGAAGCGGTGAAAGCCGCTTCCAAGGTGTGGCTTTGTGGGTCCCGTACCTGTGCATCTCTGCGCTGTGATTGGTTAGTTTTGTCTGTCTGTCCCGTGCATGTCCAGAAAAAGGAATTGAGGATTGGCCAAGCTTCACATGACAATTTGGCTCTCCAGACAAAATCATTCATTCATTCAGAACTAGAACTAAAGCACATAGAAAGTATAGATCACAGAATGTATAGATCTAGAACACATAGAATACAAATTCACCGCTTCACTTCGAACCGAGGTTAGATTTTTTGGCAAATGTTCCGCACCAGGATAATGGATTTTGATTATCGCGGAAATCGCGATTTCTTTTGTCACAATAATCGTGATATGAAATGTTCATATGGTCCCATCCCTAGTCCGGACAGACACGGGACAAACAGACAGAGCCAGATGTAGGAGCCGTTAGCACCACGTACAGTAGCCTATAGCATTCTTGCCAGCTTTTGAGGAGATTGTTATAATTAAGGACTATTCAGGTTGGATTTCTGGGCTTCCTTCCAGGTTTGTGGATGGTGTTATCCAGGCCAACGTGTGAGCAGCTGATCCAGGTCAGTGGCTGGCTCTGAAACACAGCTCCTTACATTAGACTGTGAAATGAATCAAACAACATGCCATTAAAGATTAAAGATGGAAGATTGCCAAGATGTTGATGACACAGCAACTCTGGTCTGAGTGTCGTAATTAGACCACGTAAAGAATAGTCTACGTGTGAGAGTTTGTGTTGTGCACACATGTATGTTAGGGGTGGGCGATATGGAAAAATACACTATCAAAATATTTTTCCAAGCTGTATCACGATACACAATCTTATCACGATTCTTTTTCATGTTGGTTTTTATGGTTATTTTTCAAGTTACTTAACAGTACAACCACCTACAAGGTAACAACAACTAAAAGAAAAAGGAGTAACAGACCATTTAGACCAGTGGTCCTCAAAGTAGGGTACAGGGACTCTCTGGGTTCCTTTTGGGAGGTCTAAATTGACCCTTACAAGTATACAGTATAACTCTGACAGAATACAAATGAAACCAAATGGACCCTTAATTACTGGTCCATTTGGTTTCATTTGTATACTGTCAGAGTTAAGGGGAGACCTTGACATATTAAAGTTTGAGAACTACTGATTTAGACCAAAATGCAGGGTTAAATGAATTCTGCAATGAATCTCTGTATTAACAATTCAACAGGATTTTTTATGAGGCTCCCTCATTGTATCACAATATATATATATCTCTGAAAAGGCATATCGTGGAGACATTATATTGTCTCAATGACATCTCTCACCATATCGCCCACCCCTATAACACATGTATGTGCGCGCATGTGAAAGAAAGGAGAAACAGAGAGAGAGAGAGAGGGCTGGAAAGCAACCCCGGTACTTGAGGCACGACAGCACGCTTCCCGGTTTCCATGCCGACCACGAGGAGGGCTGCTCGCTTGGAGCATGCTCACTCTGGCTCCCCTCCCTGTAACAATAGTCAGTGAGAGAGCTAGAGAGCTAGAGCGCTCTCTCTCTCTCTCTCTCTCTCTCTCTCTCTCTCTCTCTCTCTCTCTCGCTCTCTCACACACACACACACACACACACACACACACACACACACACACACACGCACGCTCACACACCTACTTACACATTACTCCAGCTCACAGTGGGAGAGAGAGACGGGAAAGGAGAGGTTGTACTGCTACTGAGCTCAAGACACTTACACACACGCGCGTGCTTTCCACAAACAAAGGTGAGCAATATCCTTCTCTGTGTCTTTATACAGTGCCTAGTTTCATCTGATAAAACGTTTAACCGGCAAACGGCTTGAAAAGCAGTAGCGGTTTTGTCTCTGTGAAAAGGAGAGAGCTTGTGAGTGAGGAGGACAGTTGTTGCTGTTGCTGGAAAGTAAAGAATGATAGAAACGCCCTTTTTGTGGTGCTGAATTTTCACACCGCTGTGTGAGGGTGCGATCCTCACTCAGCGCGTTTGGGAACACTGCAAAAAGAGAATTATTCATTAATATTCTATCACGGGAAAAGGCTCTGCGCGCCACTTTCTAGGAGCAGGCGTCTCATCAGTGTGTACGGGATGTGTAAACAGGCTGAATATTTATTCTGCTGAATTGGAGAGGAGAGGGGTAGAGTTGACAAAGCGAAGGCTGGTTCAATTATTCATGTCTGACTGTATACTGTAGTTGCGGAGGAAAGTCGGGCCTGGGGGGGGAGATGACAGCAGGTGTAATGTGATGCTGCGTGTGCCGATCCTGAAACTCTCCTAGAGCACCTTTGACCGGAGCAGGTGACGCAAGAAGAGCATGGTTTTTACGAGCGCTGTTTTGCCTGTGTTTGGATAATTTGGATATCTGGCCACCTCGCCAAGCCTCTCAGAGTGATAACGTTGATCCTATAGGGCAGTGGTTCTCAAAGTGGATTCCAGGGACTCTGTAGGTTCCTTTAGGGGGTCTAAATTGACCCGTACGAGTCTGTAACCAAATGCATTTGGTTCCATTTGTACACTGTCAGAGTTAAGGGGAGACCTTGACATTTGAAAGTTTGAGAAACACTGCTATATGAGGGACTGCACTGGGGATGGTTTCACTTGTCTTAACATATTCATAGCTCAAAACAACCGTTTCTTTTTTATGAAGAGGTTTTCTTGAGGGTTTTTGTCTCAGGGCTAAAATGAACTGTTTGTTTGTCTTCTTCTGTTGTCCTCTGCTGGGTGTATAAGTTGTGGGAATAAAATGGATGCAGGATAAATAGACTTATAGAATATATCCTGTAGCCTCCTGGCAGTTACATGATCTGTGTGCAGGGAATGTGAGAAGCTTCATTGGTCATGCCCAGCTGACCTGATCTGAGATCGTGTGTGTGTCCATGTGGATATCTTGTCTGGCTGTGTGTGTGTGTGTGTGTGTGTGTGTGTGTGTGTGTGTGTGTGTGTGTGTGTGTGTGTGTGTGTGTGTGTGTGTGTGCATGCTTGCGCGTGTACAGTAGGTGTACGTTTATGTGCCTGTTATGGGTGGTCAGCACTAGAAAAATCACTATTATCCTGATGTCTCACCCCATTTCTCACATGGCACCACCCTCAGTTGCACACACAGATGCAGACACACATAGCCTACACACACACACACACACACACACACACACACACACACACACACACACACGCAAGATTAATTGGTGTGGCCGCTGAATTCCTGGTGGGTCGATATAGTGTATTCCACTGCAGCCAGCTACCGTGTGCGTGTGCGTGTGCGTGTGCGTGTGTGTGTGTGTGTGTGTGTGTGTGTGTGTGTGTGTGTGTGTGCGTGCGTGCTTGCGTGTGTGTGTGTGTGTGTGTCTGTGTGTGCCTGCGTGCATGTGTGTATGAATTTGCATGTGCATGCCTGTGCAAGTGTGTGAGTGAGTGTGTGTGTGTGTGTGTGTGTGTGTGTGCGTGCGTGCGTGCGTGCGTGCGTGCGTGCGTGCGTGCGTGCGTGCGTGCGTGTGTGTGAGTGGTGCAGCGATGTCACAGCAGAACATATTGACTGGTCCTTTCTCTAGCTGAACGGTCTAGAGCCCACATAAACTCTGGGTCCTGCCCCTGTCTGTCTAAACAGTCTGTCTTCTTAACTGTCTGTCTGTCTGTCTGTCTGTCTGTCTGTCTGTCTGTCTGTCTGTCTGTCTGTCTGTCTGTCTGTCTGGCTGGCTGGCTGTCTGTCTGGCTGACTGCCTGAAGCCTTACAACAAAGTCGTACAACATATATACAAGTACGGTATATACATTATGCCTGGCTGTCTGTCTGCCACATGAAGGATGTAAGCAGCACGCTGCCTCGCGTCACAAAAGAGAGCGGGAAGAAAAAAAGTGACCACGCTAAAAGACAAACTGGAGTGTGGGGTAAGAGGAAAAGAAGTGTTGAGTAGAGGAGATAAAAGAGAAGAGGCCGGCGTTGGGGGGGGGAGGGGGGAGGGTGATAGATGTTATGGCGATAGAAGGGAGGCACTGGAGGTAGAAAGGGAGGGAGAGAGGAGAGAACAGAGGCGTCAATTGGGTATGGCAAGGTATGGCAGCTGCCATACCTTGGCTACAGGGGAAAACAATAAAATGTACTTCTTAAAATAAATTCATCATGCCTGTTGCTAAGGTATGGCAACATGACTGGTGTCTTGTACGCGCGCCTTCGCGCGCGTGCAAGACACCAGTCATGTTGCCATACCATAGCTTTTGCTGAACTGACGCCACCGAGAGTGAAGAGAAGAGAAAGGGAGAGAGTCTTTCACCCCGCAGGAAATTGGAAAATAAATTGAGTTGACACATCCTGGTTTGCATATAGCATGGGTTGCTGGGGAGTGGGACATTTTGGTGTTGTCTTTTCTGGGCTCGGGGGCTCAGCAGGTTCACAAAAGGCTAATCATTTCTGTTCCCACTGGTGAGGGCAACCAAAACTAGACATCCTGGGGTTAGTCATTATTAGGAATTTCCCTCTGCTAACAGATAACGAAAGAAAGAAAAAAAATAATGGTTCCTGTTGTCTGAGAAAATGATACCTCGCTTTGCCGTTTGACGGCGAGCGCTCGATCGATGAACAGACAAGTTAATTTGTTTGGCAGCAGCAAAGCCGAGATAGCCCATTAAGGATGGCCCTAGGTGGGAAATAGAGCACAGTGTATTGCAGATATCCGAATTTCACGGGTGGGGAAGGATATTTCTGCGAGGCGGAATACAACATGCCACCCATTGTGGGCTGTCTGGCTTGACTGCAGAAAAGTTGGGAGCTTGGGGGGACACAGGGGGGGCTCAAGGCGGACAGGCAGGGCTGTCTGCATCTTGTGAGTAATGAGACACTTCAGTGTTATGACAGTGGCTTAACTCTGTGGACAGGGGTGTCGCACCAAAGTTCTGGGCCCTGGGTACAAGGATTCACTGTGGGGCCCCCAATGTTCTTCATAGTGGGACTGGGAACGCATTATTACACATTATTTTGTGCTATTGTACTATTGAAAAATAGCAGATCTACAATTTCACAGCGCAGCACCGAGTGCTGCGCTGCGAGCTTGTAGATCTGCTATTTTAGAAAAATTGTGAAAATTTGTGCAAGTCTTTGAATATTTCAAATCCTTCTAAGGTTTTTTGAAAAACATGTTTCTATGTCAGTGGTGCTCAAACCTTTTTATTTCATGTGATGGACCCCCAAAATGATATGTATTTGGCCACGGACCCCCATCAAAATATTTAGTTCCTGGGACCTCCCCAGAAGCAGAATTTGAGTTACAAAAGTTACAAAAAAATACATACATTCAAAGATTTGCACACACGACTTTTCAAAAATAGCAGATCTACAAGCTCGCAGCGCGGCACTCAGTGCCGCACTGTGAGATTGTATACCGTATCTGCTATTTTTCAATAGCTAAAGTAATTAAGGCCCTTCCACCTTGGGCCCTAGTAACTCAGTCCCACTTTCCCCCCCCTTGTGACGCCGCTGTCTGTGGAGGCAGAGTTCAGCCACTAAGCAGACGCAAATTGGTTCATTTCTCAGTCTACCTGAAATCCTTGGGCTCATTACACACACACACACACGCACGCACACACACACGCACACACAGACGCACAAACACACACACGCACACACACACACAATTGTTTTTGAATGCTATATACAGTACACATACAGACATGCACAGACACATGCTGGTATGCACCACCACACTGCTTATGCAAGCAGGATCGTAAACACATGAGAACCGCAACATTTACTGTACTTGCAAAACACACGCACGAACGCACGCACGCACGCACGCACGCACGCACGCACGCACGCACGCACACACACACACACGCACACACACACACACACACACACACACACTTATACAGCCTTGCAGTGTTGATGCTTGTTCTAGTCGGGCCACTGTAAACTGAGGTGACAGCTGATCAATGGCTCTCCATCCCTCCTCATCGCCATCAGCCTCCGTCTCTCCTGCCTTCCTCTCCCCTCCTCCTCATCACCATCCCCTCACCACGCCCTCTCCTCCTCTCCGCCCCTTCCATCACCTACACGCTTTCCCCTATCCTTTAAAATGTGCATTGTGTATTTCTACTGAACAGTATAGCGCAGGGCTACTCAACTTAGGAAGGCTCAGGGGCCACTCAGCAAAATACCAAAAGTCCAAGGGAAGCTAAATATTACGTTCCTATTTTGGACGTTTAGACAATGATTTTGTGACACTCTATGTGACTAGTCTAAAAAAGTAAGGAAGCACCCAGAAAACAGCCACATTTACATCTACATGTAAGGCCAAACCTCATTGAACAAAAAGATTATCATGGAATGATTAATGAATAAACAACAACAAACTAAATAGCAACAAAGCCAAAAAGGTCTTGTATAAAACAAACATAATTTCTTAGAGGTTTTGGAGAGAAATTACATCAGAAATTATTTGTCCACACTGAAAGTAGAAAAAGAAATATCTTTTATTGGTATGACCATGACGGGCCACATATATGCTGCAAGGGCCGCATGTGGGCCTATAATAGCGCTCTATAATAAATCGCTCAGAAACCTTTTTTTTTCATAAAGTAAAGCCCTGCTTCATCATATACAGTAAGACTGTCGCAACAAACTAGTGAAAATAGCAGATCTACAAGCACACGATGCGAGGCGTTGGGCTTGTAGATCAGCCATTTTCACTACAAGCACACAACGCCTTGCTTCATCATACAAGACTTTCACTATTTTAAATTGTTTATTTTAAAAGGTTTTGGACATACAGTACAAGGTTTCCACCCGACAACGACGTGTCTATCTCCTGTCCTGCCTTCTCCTGTCCTCTTCTCTCCTTTCATCCTTATTTATCCTCTTCTCCCCTCCCTTCTCCTCTCCTCCTCTCCTCTTCTCCTCTCCTCTCACCCCTGGATTTTAAGCCCATTACGAGCTTGTCCTTGGCTCAGGCAGGGCAGAGAACAGGGGAAATTCCTGCCTACGCCCCCTCTCCCTTCTTCCCGTTTCCCATTACTCTCTCTCTCTCTCCAGTCTCCACCCCCCAACCAACCATCCCTTGCGCTCTCTCCCTCTGCACCCCTCCCTCAACAAGGTTGAAAGCCGTGTGACAGTATACCTCTCCAGAACATCCTTAGGGTGTGTGTGTGTGTGTGTGTGTGTGTGTGTGTGTGTGTGTGTGTGTGTGTGTGTGTGTGTGTGTGTGTGTGTGTGTGTGCCCCCGAAGCAGCCAGTCAATACAACACTATCATCTATCAATGATGAAGCCTTGTTAGGGCTGACAATGAGCCGACACGTGATGGATCCTGATACTGTTGACGGTCCCCCACCGTCGGGTCAAGGGCCGCCATCGATCCGGAGAAAGGAGGAGGAGGAGGTGGCGGTAAACGCACACGGTTCAATTTGAAAACCGATGAATGCTGAACTCATTTTCACATATTCTACTCGGTTTAGGTGGTGATGCTGGTGGTGTGGTTGAGAGGGGGTGGGTGGTGGTGGGGGGGGGGGGGGGGGGGGGGGTGTCAGGGGAAACCCAAAAGGACCACAATGGAAGCAAGCCTTCGGGCTTTCTTGTGTATTTATCCTTTTTAATTCACTTTGAATGAAGTGCTCAAAAAACATGGCAGAGAATCGATAGATGCTTTTCTTTAGCAGGTTAGGGTTAGAAGTGGAGTTGTTAGAAGTGAGCTCCGATCGATAAAGATGTACAAAGATGGCAGACTTCCCGCTGTTCAATGCAAAAAAGAATAGATTTCATATTATAGATTCCATCTTCGCAAGCTCGCTCTGTCAGCAACACTCTTAAAATGTTTGAACTCCCGAGAGTCGTTTTTATTTTCCTTTAGTCAGCAGCAATAATTTAGTGAGCATAACACAATAGGTGTCGCTTTCCTTTTTTGAAATAGTGGCCGTCTTTTTGGAAGTAAACTATACAGCAGTGGTTCTCAGAGTGAATTCCAGGGACTGTGGGTTCCTTTAGGGCAGTGTTTTCCACCTCAGAAAACATCTGTCTCTCCAAGTACCACCATAACTGAAGTTAAAATACAGGTGTGTAGACCTACCCCATCCTATTCAGCTATGTACAGTTAACACAAAAGGCAAATGTATTCTTTGTTGTTGTTGTTTTCTTTCTTCTTTTTCTTTCTTTTTTTTTTTGCATTCCTAAGCCAATAATTTGATGATCGGGTCATCATCAGACAGATTTTTTTAGCTACATCTGTGAAGTTCCTGTGCAAACTGTGCTAGGATATAGTCGCTTAGCCTACTGCAGTTGCAACAACCCTGCTGGAGAGACTCTGTCAGTGTCTACTCAGCTGAAGCAACTGATGATATTTCTAATGTGATTCATTTTTTGGGAGACTCCTCTGAGTACCACCTCTCAAAAAGATGGATACATCACATGTAGAAAAACAAAGTACATTATTATGAGAGTGAATAAAACCCATCCCCTATCCCCCCTCCCCCCACCATCAATCCCCAGGACGGTTGAACTTTCAATAAAACAAAGTAGATAAATAATCAAAACAATAAAGCAGAATAAATAATCAAAGCTTGCTGCGTATTGGGTTGGTCAAAGCAGGTAAGCGCCACACTACACCGTTTGAGTATTATGGTAGAACATCATAAAAGGGCTCCAGGTTTTATAACATTTATTTTCAGAGCCGGCAATTGAGAACCTCAACATTTCCAGTTCCAGACAGGATATTATAGTGCGAAGCCACAGGTTGAGCCCAGGCGGGGCAGCATCCTTCCACTTAAGCAGAATGGCGCGCCTAGCGATCAATAAAGCGAAGTCGACCATACGACTTTCCGTCTGTGTTAGAGGAAGGCCCTCGCTTCCAACTGTACCAAACAGAGCCAGTAAGGGGTCTGGGTCTATGTCACGATGTAAAATGTTGGATAACGTGCTGAATACACCCTCCCAGAACGGCTTTGTACACTGTCAGAGTTAAGGGGAGACCTTGATATGTGAAAGTTTGAGAAACACTGCTCTACAGCCTGTAAATAGGCAGGAGACACGTTGGCAACTCTGGGTTCCATTCACAAAGAGAGGATGATTTATCCTCTTGCCTCTGACCCAGGGGGTCAAGCAATAATAGAGAAAACACAGAACATTTACACTTGTTCTTTGGTGTCAAATCAAGGACGGTGTTTTATGTTGTGGAAAAGGCGTTAGGTCGAGCACATGACTGATTTGAGTGGCTATCTGGATATGAGAAGAAAGTATACATGCAGTTTATTTCTTTATTTTTTGTTTCTTCTATAATGTGTGTTTGTGTCTTTTTTCCATGGTTGTATGTTTACCTATACGTATATTGCATTTGTGATATAATTAAAGACAATTGATAATAACAAAGCAGAAAATAATACACACACCTATACACACTAGCACACACACACACACACACACACACACACACACACACACACACACACACACACACACACACACACACACACACACACACACACACATACAGCACAGTACATGCTGTCATGGGATTCATGATCAATCAGTAAATGGGGAGGCAATAGTATTCATGGGTTGCATGTGTAGTCCTAAACGGCCATGTTGAGGACCAACACAGGTGCTTCAATTTGTCTGATTGGCACAGAACTAATGTTCTATTCCAATCAGAACACCTGTGTTGGTCCTCAACATGGCCGGTGTAGGACTACAAATGAAACCCATGAATTCAGAGACAGTATTCAAAGTGGTACTGTACCTGCTCAAGCGCACACACACACACATACACACACACACGCACACACACACACACACGCACGCACGCACGCACGCACGCACACACACACACACACACGCACGCACGGTAGACATCCTGCATCTCTCCCCTCCCTCCATCAATCTCCCTCTCTCGTTTGGCCCTCCTCTGTCTTGTCCTCCTCTCGTCTGTGACAGTATGTGTTATCTGTATGTTGTATGATGAGATGACGGTGAGTCATATAGCCATCTGCTCACCGCAAATCCTCCCCTGCCTTGTTAGACTCCCTTTGTTTTTATTAACACCCACTGCTTCTGGGACCGCCGTTGCACGCGCATACATGCAGAGTCGCGCACACAGCACGCAAGCATGCATGAATTCACACACACACACACACACACACACACACACACACACACACACACACACACACACACACACACACACACACACACACACACACACACAGTACGTGAGCGCACATACGTGAGCGCACACATGCACAAAGAGTCTCTGTTTATCTCTATTACTATTAGCTCTCTCTCATTAGGTCTCATACTAAACTACCCAGTCTATTCTCAATCTTCTTTCTTCCCCGTTCCTGTCATGAGCTGTCATTATTTTGTATTTATTTTATATTCTTTCTCTCCCTTTCAACCACCATTCTCTCCTGTCCTCCTGCTTTTCTTTCTCCCCAGTGTTTCTTTCTCCTCTCTCCTCCTACAGTATGTGTCCTCCTTTACGTTATTGGCACCCCAAAACGGACCCATTTTTTTACACTCGCCGAGTTAAATGAACAGCCAGGATTCCACTGGCCTACTTCTCATGTCTTCCTCATTCTGTCTCTCTCAACCCCTCTCTTTCCCAGGAGATATCTGTTAGGAATGAGGTCAGGCTGTGTGTGTGTGTGTGACTGCGTGACTGTGTGTGTGTGTGTGTGTGTGTGTGTGTGTGTGTGTGTGTGTGTGTGTGTGTGTGTGTGTGTGTGTGTGTGTGTGTGTGTGTGTGTGTGTGTGTGTGTGTGTGTGTGCGCGCACGTGCGTGTGTGCGTATGCGCCCGCCACGCAGATTGTTTATGTTATTGAGGTGGTAGTGTGTGGTGCTTCTGCTGTTGATGTCATTATGATCCCTGCAATAACAACAAAACAAAACACGAACACCCTAGAGGCTTGTGTGTGGCTGGGGAAGCATGTGCGTTTGTGTGTATTGGTGCTAGTTTGTGTCTGCCTGGGTGTGAGAGAGTTATCATCGTACATTTAAGAGACTGAAGGGGAGATACTGTGATACTTCAGTTGAACTGTGCTGGTGTCACATTGTTTCGCTGTGTAGATGCAGTATCTCTATATCTAACCCATAGTGCAGGTGTCTTCAACAGGGGGATACTGCAGGGGGTCCCCGAAATTGTTGAAGGAAAAAAAAAAGTTGTATATATATTTTTTAAATTTTAACTCATTCTCTGCCGTCAACTGCCTGATCAACAATTTAACTAGGGGGTTCCCTGCTGATCAACTTTTATCAACTTTTTTATAAAAAGTAATTTTTTTAGATATTTTTTGCGGAAAAAAACATGTTTCACACAAAACACATGCTATTTGCTAATTGCTAGTGATAGATTGATAGTATTGACATTGGTTCTCAATGTTAATAAGGTATGTTTATAAATGGCAGTTGTACGGCCACTTGTATATGCATGTTTAAAATAATATATTATTTTAATAGCTTAGTATTGAATGCACATAATATGGTATGGTATGTTTTTACACATGAAACACAATTTTATACATGAATATACAATATAAATTATGTTGTTTGTCCCACCTTAACTCTGAGAATGTACAAATGGTAACCAAATGTACCCCATTAAGGGTCCATTATGATGGTCCTTGAAATTAAAAGGTCTACCAGTATTGTGCAGACGTGAAGTCTACATACCAGCTCTGGTCCGTGTGATAAACAGGTTCCGGAAAAAGTTCCAAATGTGATCATGGAACCGATTCCTGTTCCTCATTGTTGGATCCAGTTCCTCCGGGTTCTGGATCCCAACCCTTCCTTACTGCGGGGTAATCGTACGGTTTACATACCACAAAAGTTGGATTCATGGCATCCTGCCTTAGCCTGGTTAATAAACCAGACTGCACAACACCACCCCCTGTAAAACGAAGTGTGTGATAGAGTCTGACGCTTGCAGTCAGGCTAATCCTGCCTCACAACGCAGCAGTTGAGTTATACGGGCTACACACAGTGAAATGCTGAGTGTTCATTTCTTTTCACCCATGAGAGTGTAAATAAGGACCTTAAATCTTATTTATATTCTGAACTACAACAGAAAAGATTTTCATGCTCTTCAATTATTTTCGGGAAGTGACACTGTCATGCAATGACGTATAAGTTACGATTTAGCCGGGGCCATTTAGAGAACGCTCAGGATTTTGCTGTGTAGCCCTGTATTGTTAATCATGTGGCGAATAGCTGATCTAGTGCATGTTCACAACTCTTAGTTAGCATTTAAGTGCGGACCATGTTACATAAAAAAAAAAAACAATTACAAAGTCTGCCATTAATACATTTAGATTAAATGTTCAAATGTGTTAGGCTGCCGTCAGTGGTTTTATATCGTGGCAGCGCTCGCTCACGTTATGGTCCTTTTGACGAAATGGCTAATAAATAAATAGGCCTGCATGGTTCGAGTGCAGTGCAGACTGCAGTGCTCTGCGTGTCTATAATGTGTTTACAAAAGCATCGGATGTCAGTGAACATTGACAAGCAGATTTGAAAGGCGGCTTCAAGAATTGCAGCCGTAGGCACAACCGTTAAAACAGCTGTTCTCAACATCTGGTCCAGGGACCCAGCAGGGGTCCAAAAGGACCATTATGGGTCTGTAACTCTCAAAAACAACTAAATGGATTCTTACAGATCCATTTTGTTCCATGTGTACACCCTCAGCTTAAATAAACACTGGATCTTACAGTGTAGATTTGGTCTCTGAGAGATGTTTAAATACAAGTATTCCTCTTCCCCGTCTCTCTCTCTGTCTCTCTCTCTCTCTCTCTCTCTCTCTCTCTCTCTCTCTGTCTCTTTCTTCCTCAGTCTATTAAAAGCCAGCGGTAGCGTATAAAAGATGACCATAGTTCACATCCCTATCCTCATCCTATTACTCCTCGGTAGCAGCATTGGACCACCGATCAATGTATAAACGTGTGGATAAGTCAGCATATCACATTCTGTGCGTTTCTACATCCATTTTCTCTCCTGCCTCCCCCTCCTCCCCCCCTCTATACTGTACTGTATGTCACATTCTGTTATCTAACTCACCCCTTCTCATTTCTCTCTCTCATGTTACGTCGCCCTCCCCCCTTTTTTTCTGCGCATCTTTCTCCTGGTCTCATTTCGCTCCTTGTCTCTCCCGTCACTTTCACTTCACGTTTCCAGTGGTGGAAAAGATACTCACGTGTTTTACTTAAGTAAAAGTATCAATACTGCAATGTAGAAATACTCTCTTACAAGTGACAGTCTGGAATTCAAAATGTAAGTAAAAGTACAAAAGTATTGGTATAAAAAATGTACTTAAAGTACCAAAAGTAGAAAGTACTCATTATGCAGAATGTCCCATTTCACAAGTTTCTATGTATAAAAATGTCTAAAATGTCTAAAAAGCTTTTGAAAATAGCAGACCTACAAGCTATTTTAAGCCTATAGATCGGCCTAGGTATAGGCATTGTGAGCTTGTAGATCTAGTAACTTGTAGAACCTTTCTTGTAGTAGTTTTCAAATATATGTAGCGTAGTAAAAGTACAATATTTGCATCTGAGATGTAGTGGAGTAGAAGTAAAAGTACTGAAAAACTTGAACTAATCCAGTAAAGTAAAAAGTAACTCATAAGTGTGCTAAAGTACAGTACTTGAGCAAATGTACTTTAGACCACTGATACATTTCTCGCCACTGTACATCGTCGTCTGTCTGTTTTGTTCTCCCATTCTGTTTTTTTCTCTCTGCCGCTATAGTGTAGGGCTGCCTTAGCCTGCCTATGCATCCATGGCCAGCCTATCTAGAGATATAATTATGATGGGAGCCCTTCATTTACTCTCTCCTCTCCAGGCCCCTCCAGGGAGACGGGGTCATTGCAGGGTTACATCGCACAGTCTGCGTTTCAAGCGCTTTGCTCAGTTCACATGTCATAACGTCCCATGTAATTACAAATAGCTACATTATTACACTTACAGCTACTGTAAGTCCAATTAAGAGGGCTGTACTGTAGTTTGACTAAGGAATTAGCCTATGTGTGTAAGTGTGTGTGTGTGTGTACTTGTATTACTACAGCTGTGAGGACTAAATATGATGTGAGTGTATTTCAGAAATAGTTGTTTTCCAAGATTTTCTTTATTGATTTCACATAGTTGTGGGATGCTGTCGCACACCCAAAATAGCTGATCTACAAGCGCACAGTGTGCCGCAGCGTGTCTGAACACCTACTTCAGATCCTCGTTAGCATGATTTAAGCCCTATATACTGTACTTTGTTGCACTCGGAAATAGTAGGGAAATGGTAATTTTTTAATCCATTTTACACAGAATTAAACTGACAATTTGTTTGCCTGTTCATGTATTTGTAAATCTTGTGTCTCTGTCTGTTTGTGTATGTCCATATTCTGCGTGTTTTGTTGTGTATACATGTATAGGTAGCCTACTGTATTCATTTAATATATCGTTACAGTACAGTATATTATACAGTATATTGTATTTCTGCATCTTCAATGTGTGTTTTCCAGTGCGCACTATACAGTGTGTGTGTGTGTGTGTGTGTGTGTGTGTGTGTGTGTGTGTGTGTGTGTGTGTGTGTGTGTGTGTGTGTGTGTGTGTGTGTGTGTGTGTGCGTGCGTGCGTGTGCTTGCACGTGCGTGTGCTGTGCGCGAGAGCGTGCGTGCATGCGTGTTATTCAACCAGTACAGTACCGTATATTGTAGCTCTGTCTTTGAGTGCTGTATGTATATCATTTATTATGGTAGGTGCTCCAGAGCTGGTAGACAGAGCCATAACCCTCCATCAGTCAGTAGGGAGGATACCATGTAGCATGACAGATACCCACTCTGCTGATTGGGCAACACCCGCACGCGAGCACACACACACACACACGCACGCACGCACGCACGCACGCACGCACGCACGCACACGCACACGCACACACACACACACACACACACACTCATGCGTGCGTACATACCGGTATGCACGCGTTTGTATACTATTTACATAGAAATCATAAGCATAACTCCAATCTTAACCCCTAAACCTACCATCTAAATGTCTAATTCAGTCCTAATTGTAGGGTTAAATCTTGTATTTATACTTTTTAGAGAAGTGCAACACATTCTCACCCCTAAAGCGTCATACAACCGATGCGTTGTCAAGTACTGTACTGCGTCGGACGATAGACGGTTTGGGATTGCCTACTGTTTCACGGGTTGGACGCATTGGGTGGTCTAAGAAAAAAGAAAAAAAAAGTAGTTCCCGAAGCGGGATTCGATACCACTTTGAAGGGTTTACTGGTTTACCAGCCACCCGTCGCTACCACTCACGCCACACTATAAACGACGAAGCCGCGCCGTCTCAGGCGCCGATGAACGCTGAGAGCCGCCGCCGAGGGAGCGGTAGCGACCGAGTCGCTGCGACGAACAGTCGTCTGGTTAGCTCAGTCGGTAGAGCATGGTTACGCAAATCCAGGGACCGGGGTTCGATTCCCCGTGGCGGCCGTCATCGTAAAATATTCCAGTAAACACATGTCGGCGCATGCGTACTAAGACTCTCCGTTCGCGTCCGACTGTAGATGCAGTAGGTGTTCCCAAAGCGTTGCACGGGTGAAGCAGAAAGCGAGTTGGGAACGCGTCGGACGGGTGAAGCAGAGGGGTTGAGAATGGGTTGAGAAGTGACATAATGTGCATACTATAAGCATACAAAGTTTTATTTTTTGATATTTTCATTCACAGTTACAGTCACTGTGTAGGGGTTACTATGTAACATTATCAAGTATTATATTCCAGTACATTCATGAATGTCCATTGTTAGTTAGTGGTGTCGTCTCGTTGGGTTTTATATTCAGTCCATTTCCCTTATTTTTCGAGAGGAATGGAGTCTTTTGCAATCTCAAGTTATGAGTTAGTTTCTCCATCACAAATAACTCCTCCACAATGCTCTGCCGCTGCTCACGAATCGAAGGATCTGCTTTGTACCATAGCCTTGTAACTGCTTTTTGAGCGGTGCTCCTGGAAGGAGCTAAGCTCCAACATCTGGCTTTGTCCGGGCTCTGAAGCGTGGCCTACATCTGGCCTACATCTTGGCTCAAAGCGCTCAAAGTTTGTTGTACGCCCAGGGTCACATTGGCCAAGCTTTGCGGGACCCTTGATGAAATTAACTCATAAATAGCGCTGCTCACTTGATTTATTTTATTAGCTGCCAATAATACTTTAACTAAGTACATTTTAACCATAAAACAACAAATTTTTCTTGTGCGGAACAGAAAAATAATGCCCTCACAATGTCTATTCCACACACATGCATGCATGCATGCACTCACGTGCACACACACGCACACACTCTGCAATTGGGATCATACTGTAACTATATTTACCATGACCTGTTTTTCCGGTGTGATCATTGTGTAATTATATATAGCAGCATGCCGCTGCTTCATCAATTAAACATGAACCACTGGCACACTTCGATCGGGTTCCGTGATGGAATATGTTTGTTTGTATGTGTGTATAAATGTGTGTGTTGGTGTCACACGCCTCTGTTTGTCACTGCTACTGTATTAACACATAACACAGGCATGTTGATTGGTTTGCTTTTGCATCATACACATTTGTAGTCATGGCAACACATTGTTTTAACTACTGTATAACTTGCGTCTTGACAGTCTATTTAACCCGATCTTTTGTTCAAAATCTATAATAACGGATTGCCCCGTTGATAAACAAAGAAATCGCTAATAAGCCATAGTTGCAGCCCCGGGGGACACAAAAAATATCAGAAGGCCAGAATCACCAGTGAAACATTCAATGGCACACGTTCATTGGTGCTTCTTCTTCTTCTTTTTTGAAGTTATATGACAGTTTCCCATTTCTTCACACAGTCCTTTGCTTTGTTATTGAACTCTGCGAGATCTTTTAAGCTGCACTGGTTGGGTAGTAGAGGGCGGACATGGCAGTGCAGCATCGTATGGTCCTCTTCTCCACATTCACAGATGGTTGGGCCGGTTTTGTAGCCCCATCTGGCCATAGCAGTTTTTGATCGCCCCATTCCTGTTCTCAGGCGGTTTAGTGTCTTCCACTGGACCCATGGTGCTTCTGGGGAGAGTGTTTTTTGCAGGTATTTCAGTCCGAGTGTATCAAAAAAAGCAACTGGCTTAAGCACCGTTGGTCTGACCAGTTTAACATTCACCAGGTTAGCATTCACCAGCGTCAGCAGGTTAGCATTTCACCAGGTTAGCATTCACCAGCGTCTGCAGGTTAGCATTTCACCAGGTTAGCGTTCACCAGCGTCTGCAGGTTAGCATTTCACCAGGTTAGCATTCACCAGCGTCGGCAGGTTAGCATTTCACCAGGTTAGCATTCACCAGCGTCTGCAGGTTAGCATTTCACCAGGTTAGCATTCACCAGCGTCTGCAGGTTAGCATTTCACCAGGTTAGCATTCACCAGCGTCTGCAGGTTAGCATTTCACCAGGTTAGCATTCACCAGCGTCGGCAGGTTAGCTTTTCACCAGGTTAGCATTCACCAGCGTCTGCAGGTTAGCATTTCACCAGGTTAGCATTCACCAGTGTTAGTTTTACTGGGGTTATGGTTAGGGTTAAGGTTACAGTACATTTAGGTGTATCTCCGTCCCCCCGACTTTCGTCACCTCCGCGCAGCCCATCACAAGCTTCCGCTGCCTTAACCCAGTTTTGATACACTCGGACTGAAAGACCTGCAAAAACACTCTCCCGGTGCTTCTGAGCCAGAAGGTCTTCAGAAGGGGGGATTCCCATGCCAATAGGAGGGGGGTCTTCCTCAAGCTTTTGTGTCCATAGCTGCATGGAGTCTGGTTTCTTCCCGAGATGTTCATTGGTGCTGAACTGATATAGGTAATAAAGGAACATTTGAAGCTGGCCTTGTCACTTCAAAGCACCAGTGTTGTCCAGAACACTTTATCATCATTACAGCACCTCATACAGTACGATAACCTCAGGCCATTATTTGCATGAACTGGTTCCTTTGAACTGCCGCGAGTCTCCCTCATTGTCCTGTTTGAATAAGCAGAGCCCTGCCGGCGGTGGTGGAAAAAGTACTCCCATTTTGTACTTGAGTAAACGTATCAATGCTGCAATGTAGATGTACTCCGTTACAAGTAAAAGTCCGGAATTCGAAATGTGCTTGAGAAAGTAAAAGTATGAAAGTGTTGGCATCAAAATGTACTTAATGTACCAAAAGTAAAAGTACAAAAAATGTTTGAAAATAGCAGACATACTCAAGTAAAGTACAAATACGTCAAAAGTGTAAGTACAGTAAATTTACGTTTTTACACCACTGCCTGCCAGGCAACTCATGGAAAGCTCCATGCAAAAGCGGCACGGTATTATCTCTCAGGTTATCCACTGCCTGTATAATTCATCTGAAACATTTCCACCTGCCCACACGTGAAATATGCATGAGAGAAATACGCCCAGGAAACAGAGAGCAAAGCGCTGAACATGGAAAACCAGTACAACTCTATAACACACGATGTTTGTGTTTTTGTAGTGGGCCACTTAAGACCCACATCCTTCATCAACCGACTAATAGCTTAAATAGCCAATCCATAAGCTCACCGCGCCTCGCATCATAATGTGTGCTGAGCTTGTAGATCAGCATTTTTTGTTAATTGAAAAACATTTTTTTTTGTGGGGGATTCTTTTGGGAAACACTTGGAGAATCTGCCCAAAATAGGGTTTATGTATCTCTTGAGATTATATACGTTATTGAATGAGCCTCATTACACAGCGTAACACTCAACAACAAACCTTAAAAAAAACAATATAAACTGTTTGTTGACGTTCGGTCAAGATAAAATGAAAACCTCATATTTCGGGGACTGAAGTATAGTTGCTCTGTACTACTACCGAACAGATCTTTTTAGTTTCATTACATTTTAGCGTTATTTTTAACTCGGCACAAAGAGAGCTGCTCAAAATAAACTACAGCAGGGCCCTCAGCATACAATCTACAATCAGATCGTCTGTTTCTCTTCTTCTCCCGGAAGATGGGAGTCGTACACATCCCGCAGACACTGGCTCCAATTAAAGCCTCAATTCAGACATTGCACTTTTCCCTTGAAAATTGCTTAATTTCTGCAAGCGACCGTGCTTTAGTGTACGGTTCTGCTGTATTGCACGACAAAGTATAATGTTGAAAGGTTATAGACTGTAGAAGCCTTGTATCTCCATATTTCAACATAATGCAGGCAGTGTACAAGAGTATGTGAGGAAGTAGGGCAACGTGACACGTTGTGAGGTTGTAGAAATAGTAATAGTTGGAAAATATTTTTAACCAATGAAAAGTATTAACAAGAGAAGCTAATGACTAAATAATAACTATATTGGATATATCGGAACACAGAATATTTTTCCATTCATTGGAAACGTTTCCACCCGACAAATGAGGCTCCGCTCTTCCACACCTCCACCTTTGATGTTACACTTCAGTACTTCTCCTCCTCTTACCCCCTCCACCTCACCGCTCCCTCGCTCCCCCTCTCCCCCTCTCCCCCTCTCCTCCACTAGGAAGAGGTGGCGATGCCTCGGGGGCGGCACTTCATTAACCCACATTCACCCACTGATGAGGATGGGATGGAGAAAGAAAGATAGAAAAACATAATAAGAGAAACGGCAAGAGGGAGAGCGAGAGGGCGGTGCGTACTTGGTGTGTGCGTGCGTGTAAGTGTGTGTGTTTGTGTGCGTGTGTGTGTGTGTGTGTGTGTGTGTGTGTGTGTGTGTGTGTGTGTGTGTGTGTGTGTGTGTGTGTGTGTGTGTGTGTGTGTGTTGCGTGTGTGTGTGTGTGTGTGTGTGTGTGCGTGCGTGCGTGTGCACGTGTCTGTGTCTGTGAATGTGCTTCAGGGTGTTTTATAAAGAGAAAGAGAGAGAGAGAGAGAGAGAGAGAGAGAGAGAGAGAGAGAGAGAAAGATAAAGGCACAAAGGGCGATGTACTCCGCATGTACTCCGTTACAAGTAAAAGTCCGGAATTCAAAATGTATTCGAGTAAAAGTATGAAAGTGTTGGCATCAAAATTAAAGTACCAAAAGTATAAGTACAAAACGAGAGAGAGATAGAGAGAGAGATAAAGGCACAAAGGGCGAGGCAGGGAGACTGAATGGTCTCCGGTGTGTCAGTGTCGAGCTATAATCAATGACGGAACACTGTCTCCTATCTCCCTCTTTGAAGAAGCTCCTCCACCTCCATCCATCCAAGGGTGATGGAGGCTCCATACCGCCCCACCCACATCCACCCCACCCCTGTCTCCCCGTCTCCCTGTCTCCCTGTCTCCCTTCTCTGGTTTCTCATCTCTCCCCTGTCTGTGTGCAAGTGATTCCCTAGCCAGTTGTCCTCAAAACCCCGTACCCCATCGCTGCCGCTGGCTGAGAGCAGGAGCCGTGGTGGTAACCTGCGTAATTTCAGAAATACATTTTGGGTGGCAAAAAGGAAGTTACCACTTTGCCCTATTTCTAAAATATTTGTTTGGTAGCGAAAAGGGAAAATGTTCGTAATGACATTCCCAAAATAGGGAGGCCACATTGAAAGTGGCCTCCTTAAATGAATGGTACAATATGCATAAAATAATGGAATTTGAGGTTAAATGTGAGCTCTAGGCTAGGGGGTGGCAATTGCCATTCCCCGATGCCCCCCAAATGACTCTCCTGGTAACCTGCTTCACCTGGCAACCCGTTCCTGTCACCACGGCTTGCTGACTTGGACAAAGTGCTTGGCGACGCAGAAGGCCATTGGCTGCTGGCTCGTTGGCTGGTGCCGTGTCTTCCTGGCTTTCAAGTGAAAGCCATGCATCTGTTGTAAAACCTTTCGCGTACGATACGTGGGGGTTGAGTGAACACAGAGCGCTCCCCAAAACAAATCGCTCGGGAATCGCTATAGGAGGATGCGTCCCATCCATCCTCACTTCCTCAATTCTCTCTAGCGATGAATATCCTGTGTCTCCCCTCCCCCACCCCTACTCTCCTCTCCTCTCCCTTACCTTCCATCCCCTTTCAGCTTGACAGGAGATAGAGAGGCACTTCACTTCATTAGGATCCTGTGTCTTATTACCTAACCTAACGCCTGGCCTGCTTAACAACACACTCCTCTGCATGTGCGTGCGTGTGTGTTTACATAACTTTAATTGTGATTGCTATGAGATGCCACATGCTCACAATAGTGATACTGGGGATACTCAGGGGTTCTCAACCTTTTCAGGCCGCAATCCCCAAAATAATCATATTTTAACTGGGAACCCCCCACCCTGACGAGCACTAAGAGTCGAGGCATTACATTTTGTTTAACATGGTTCTATTGTGAAAATAGCAGATCTAAATGCTCAATTCAGCCTCTTATATTTTACAATTTGACCAATGTTTAATTTGTAATTAAAGTCCTTAAATTGTCATTTTAGAAATGTGCATAAACCCTCTATACACTTAAACTGTATGTTGGTCTGTTTACAGTTGAGTGAGAAACCAATGTTGCACATTAAGTTAATCATCTGGGGACCCCCCCAAAATAATTTGGGGACCCCTCTGGGGGTCCCGACCCACAGGTTGAGAACCAATGCTATAGCTCAACTGCATGATGCAGTCATTTTAACCAAGGTTGTCCAACTATGCAGTGTTGTTCCATTTGTCTAAACTGGTGTGTTATTAAACCTCAGACACGCCAGAGAACTTCAAAATCCAGTCATAAAGAAGGCTCAGCATCACACAATTTAAGAAGTGATTGAAGAACTATCCGCATACATCCTTAAAATAGTTTGATTTGTAGAAGGAAAATATGCCTTTAAAACCAGAAAAATACAACACAATATTACCATATCCCCAAATAAATCCCAGATGATATCTAGTATCATATCACACAATCAATATAATATTGATATACTGATATTGATATTGATATGTTACCCAATGCCCATCCTTAGTTTTGACTTTCATCTCTGCAAACTGCAAGAACATTGTGTGTCCATGACCTGCCTTATTTTGCACAGACCGATGCAGATCTTGAATAGCATTTGACATGTCCATTGTCCAATTCAGGGGTATAATAAAGCATTAAACTGTCTAGTCTGTTCCCATCATTAGTGGTTTAATGCTGGTTGCATGATCTTAGGGGGATGGCACATCCTGAAATTATGTATTGTTTTCCGTTTATCCCTGCCAGGCAATGGTCTGGGATATAATTTCATTATTTGGATCATTGGTTTCAGGGGAGAAATTCCTCCACTGTTATTGACGTACAATTGCGCATGATCTTATAATGAAAATGAATGATAATGGTTGTTGCTGGCTCCTCTTATGCAAGCCTCTGCAGATAAGCATTACGAGGAGTGATCAATAGGTTAACACTGAAACTGAGCTAAGCTGAGCTGTGAGTCTGGGGCTCTCCTGCCTGTATGGTAAATAGGATTTCCCAAGGATAAGGATAGAAAGATTAGAAACTTCAGGATGAATAGCTTTTGTGCCTGACAGATGAATATGGATTAGGCAGAGAAAATCACACTGTAAGATATACTGTTGTGTTAAATTAACTTTAAGATTGCAAAGAGAAAAACAGAATTTGGGTCATTTCTTTTACTGAGGATCTTAATGTGGAGGTGGCTGCATATGAAAATCTGCCAGAAGTACAGGATACTAGTTAATTGTGTCCCCTTTAGTTGTAGTTTGGGGTATTTGCCAAGCACATTTGCGCATAAGCCATGGTTCTCAACCTTTTCAGGTTGCGACCCCCAAAATGATCATATTTTAACTGGCGACAGCCCCCCCCCCCCCCCCCCCCCCACCCCCAACCTGACGAGCACTAAGACTTGATGCATTACATTCTGTATAACACGGTTCTATTGTGAAAATAGCAGATCTACATGCTCACAAGCATGTAGATTGGCTATTTTCACAATTTCTGCCTCTAATATTTGACAATTTGGCCAATGTTTAATTTGTCATTTTAGAGGTTTTTTTTAATACCTCTAAAATGTCAAATTAAACTGTAAATTGTTAGTTTAAATTAAAGTTTGAGAAGCACTGGCATAGGCTACCTGTCATTTGTCCTCTGCATTTACCAATCCTAACTATTAGGAGCAGAGGGCCCACAGGGACAGGGTATGTTTGGGGAACAGTTGAGTCTTCTCAGGGACACTTTGACGCTAAGCCAGGAGGGGGATGAAACCGGCGACCTTCCGATTCCCAGGCGGCCTCTCCACCTCCTGAGATGAATCATTTGTGTGCTCGCCTTTGTGTTCATTTGCATACATGTGACACTTTGCATTTTCAGGTTGTTAACAGGCTTATGCAGTTCATTTACTGCACCTGAAGTTGTTTCAAACAAATTAAAAGGTATTTTGTGTGGCACGACGTTCAGCGCGACAGAGTGTGGGATCGCTACATGTTTCTGTCTGTCACAGCCATAGAGCCATAGAGATGATAGAAAGGCTGACAACCCAGCACTTACACTCAATTACCAGAGCAAATAGGGGGTGAACCGGTAGCATTGTGGATTGACTGAAGGCTAATTTAGTTGATTGGCCATGTGAAATAACAAAAATGACATGCAGTATTTTCAAGGGATAAACGTGTTGAGTGCATTGAATTATTATAGACTAAATTACCCTTTATTAGTTTGGTTGCTGTGGGCAACCAGCCTTTTGTTCATGTCTGTTTCGTTTCACCTAGAGCAGGGGTCTTCAACAGGGGGTCCGGGACCCCAAGGGGGTCCTCAGAGTTACTACAGGGGGTCCTCCAAATTTCTGTGTGATAGAAACCTTTTTTTCTCCTTTTTTATATGAACCACTTGAACCCTATAATGTCCATATTCTGAGAACTTTAGCAAAAAATAGAAGATCTACAATCCCACAACGCCTCGCGTTGGGTTGTGAGCTTGTAGATCGGCTATTTTCGGCAAAGAGGTATGATTTAGAGGGGAAAAAGAGCAGACTCAAGTGAAAGTCAAGTTTATTAAGTATGGACGGTTCAAGTGGTTAGAAAACACAAATTGACATTAATCCAAAATACACTGATGAAACTATATGTAATCTACCGGTATGATAAGGTTGTGGGGGTCCCTGCTTCATCTCTCTCTCAACTAAGGGGGTCCTTGGCCTGCTGTTAACTTTTCTGTAACCCCAAAAGTCTATTGAGTTCAATGGATTTGTTCTGTCCCTTTTCTGTTTGGACAATATAATGTCCAATCAGACAGGCTTGGCCATGCTTCACTTGACACCACAATAAATGTTGATGAAGGAATTCCCTTACCCAGCCGATTCCTCGCGACTCACATCAGTGCAACCACACTTGCAATTTCCCATGAATTGCTCCTTTCTAGTTTGGTACTGATCTGTGTTGGTGTGTGTTGCATTATGTGCTGTTGTAGAGATCAATGGGAAATCACATCACAATTGTTAGAATTCCAAAGTGTTACTGAATGCTGTTGAATGCCTCTCGTCTAGCCTTTGCACCTCACATGACATTACTGCCCTACTTTTATCATGTCTGGTCCCCTCGCTCACAATAGACTTATTATTGTGATTATTACTGGGTTTTGTTGCTGTTGTTTATGGCTTCGGTGGCTTGTAAAAAAAAAAGAAAAAAAGAAAAGAGGCCCGTCACCCAGCCCAGCCATGTTTGACTGTCAGCGTCTTGCAGTTCAGCTTTAGTAGGATGTGACAGATCCCAGTGACGGCTGGTGTTTTACCAGCATTTGCCTCTGTGTCTACACGCCAGCTCACAGTATGAGGGCCATTACAGTCAGACTGCCATTTTATACCGCACACTGCGAGACACGCACACACACAGCAGGCAGAGGCACTCGGGCACAAATACAGTGCATCATTTGTATTACTGTGTTAGTACTGCTTCTATTACGCACTACTGTATGTTAATTGTACTTTCAACCTGCCATGTCATTATAGGCTAAACATTTCAAAACTGTATTTTGCTAAACATTTAAAAAAATAGAAGACCTGCTATTTTCCCTATTTGTCATGCGTTGAAAAAAGAAGATGGAAGTAACATAATGACGCGCACGCACGCACGCACGCACGCACGCACGCACGCACGCACGCACGCACGCACGCACGCACGCACGCACGCACGCACACACACACACACACACACACACACACACACACACACACACACACACACACACACACACAGTGTGACACAATACAGATCACACTGTAGCTGAATCAGGCTCCACCTGGTTGGGTCCCACAGAGACGTCTGACTGGGCTGGTAAGAAGCTGCTCTGCTCTCTGGCTGTGCTTGACTTGGCCTGCCTGTCACTCACACACACAAGCACACGCACACCCCCCACACACACACGCACACACGCACGCACGCACGCACGCACGCACGCACGCACGCACGCACGCATGCACGCACACACACACACACACACACACACACACACACACACACACATATCGTTATGGACCAAAATGTGTTAGTTGATGATATTAGTCAGTATTGGCTCACAAACAGACAAAAAAACAACTAAAAATGCACTCCTTGACTTCACTCCCTGACTGGAGAATAAACTAAACTAGAATCTGCACACACAGAAGTCGTGACAGAAACTCCAAAGACATTCCTTGGCTGGGAAGAAGGACAAGGTTGCCCCACAGAGTTAATTACGTCTAAACTCTAAACAATAGTGTTAAATCAATTGCAATATATTTTAGTTATTTTTTGCAATAATCAATTAGCTAAATTTGAATCACTCTAACATTGTAAACTTTAGATTCTATGGGGTTCATACTGTGTAAGTCAAGCTGTGGCTCATGTCATGAGTCATCATGGCTCAGAGCTCAGAGCATCAGGGGTGTTGCAACAAATTCTGGGCCCTTGGTACAAGGATTCACAGCGGGCCCCCATGAATGTTCTTCATAGGGGGGGTTTAACCCATTTAGACTGGGAATGCATTATTACGTGTTATTGTGTGCTTTAACTATTGAAAAATAGCAGATCTGCTATTTTTTTTAAATGGTGAAAATTTGTGCAAGGCTTTAAATATTTCAAATCCTTCTAAGTTTATTTTTCTTTTTAACTATGTTTCTATGTCAGTGGTGCTCAAACCTTTTCATGTAAAAGACCCCCAAAATTATATGTGTTTGGCCACGGACACCCATCTCAAAATATTTAGTTCCAGGGACCCCCCAGAAGCAAAATTTTAGTTCCAAATGTTCGCTTTAAAAATACAAGATTTGCACACATTTTCACGATCTACAAGCTCGCAGTGCGGCACTCGGTGCCGCGCTGTGAGCTTGTATATCTGCTATTTTTCAATAGCTAAAGTATAAAATAATGAAGGCCCCTCCACCTTGGGCCCTAGTAACTCAGTCCCACTCCCCTCCCCCCTTGTGACGCCCCTGCAGGGCATTTACCGTATAACGGATAGATCAGCTCACTGACAAGCGTCCTGTGTCCATGGCAATGGCAACGGTGTGAGCCCATAGACAGTTTAAGGAGGTACAGTATGAGCCAAGTGGCTCACAGCCTCCGAGACGTTCCAAATTACATCAACGAGCCAAAATGAATCTGGCTCACAGGGGTTGTCTTCCACTGTAGCCTATAAATTAGACTTGAGGCAGTTGTTCAATACTCCTGGTTGACTCAACATGACATCTCTGTGAATGCAGAATGTTCGTGCAAGACCGGCGTCAGGGTGACATTTAACTGTAGGCATGCCGTGTGATGATGACTGTGAGACTGACAGACAGACATGCACAAGAGTGACACACATCACACGTACGCACGCACGCACACACGCACGCACGCACACACACACACACACACACACACACACACACACACACACACACACACACACACACACACACACAGAAGAAGCTGCTCGCAGACAGATGAGAGGTGTGAGGAGGATCCTCTGTGAAGCATTGGAGGTGTGAGAAGCATGGAAACAGGTTATTATCACTTTGTCTGCGACTATAGATCTGAAAGAAGACACCCTGCTGGGACACATGTACGTAGGCTTCAAGCGCAGACACAGTGTACCCCAGTGATACTCAAACTCCGGCCTGCGAGCCACTTCCGGCCGGTGGTGCAATATTGACTGGCCCACCAGTCAAATCACGCATGCATCCAACAAGCTTTAAACTGAGCAGATTGGACCTTGCTTCCAGAGATAATAGCCAAAACATCTTGCTTTCTTCCCTTTTTTTTTTACCAGAGGCTCTACCCGACTAATTAGCATACCCAAAACGACATTATGTTTCTAATGCAAATGAAAGAGATGTACTGTCTGTGGCTCTACTTAACAACTGCATCTTTATAGCCATTATATTTATACGGCCGGAGTTTCAGTATCACAACTAACAAGAAGACACAGATGATCTCAAGGACAATCAACCCAGCAATTGGCTGGGTCAAACAGGACCCAGGTGACACATGTGAACAATAATCACAAGGTGGACAGACAAGACAACTATAATGAAAGACTGGAAACCCAAGACCATTACTTCAAAATAAGTAGAAACACACTTCCAAGTAAGGCACAGAAATACAAATCCTGGTGCAAACACAAACAGCAGAGAGAGAAACACAGTACACATTCACATACGCGGCCAATGACTGTCTACTGTATATAATGACTGACACAATAACATCTTCATTGTTAATTTATGCATTCGTAACTCAGAGTTAGATTAACGGAGTCAGGATTTTACAGCTTAGGCTGCCTTAGTTTTCAGGCACAATATCCAAGCAAACAAGTCAGGTCTCTACTGTATAGCTGCACCTGCAGTGGGTGTGAAGTGCCCACAAGGGGAGAACAGATGTAATGGGCTGGAACCTTTGGGGATTGGTTCCCTGATTTACACACTTACCGGATAGAAAAGAGACACTTCACTGGCCATACACAATTTTCCATCTTTTCTGAAAGACTGGTTAGATGGTTATTCTCACTGTGTGTGAGAAGGCTGAAAGGGAGGAGGCTTCTCCTTATGCACTGAGCGCCCTGTTGTTAGCTCCAAAGATAGATATCTACTAAATGGTAAATGGTGCATTTATATAGCACCTTTATCCAAGGCACTTTACATAGATTGTGCATTACATTCACCCATTCACACACACACACGCACGCACGCACGCACGCACGCACGCACGCACGCACGCACGCACGCACGCACGCACGCACGCACGCACGCACGCACACACGCACACACACACACACACATTCATACACTGATGGCAGAGGAAACCATGATGCAAGGCCTAGGGGTTCAGAGTCTTGCTCAAGGCCTCTTCGACACTAACTCTGGAGGAGCCCGGGATCGAACTGAGAACCCTTCAGGAACCCTCCATGTTCTAATGACGGTTTCTCTACCCCTGAGCCACTGCCGCCCCCGCCTACAGTGCAAGATCAAGCCAGCGTGCTTGCTACACAGACATGGAATTATGGAGGAGGCTTCCTCGTTTTTCAGATCTGACACTAAATGCTTATACTGTATGAAAAGATATACGTTGTGTATATAAATGCGATATGTCAAATCACAAAGTCAGCATTGGTGCAATTATAAAACAAGATGCGTGGTAGAAAAGGGGTGCGACCACAGTCTCAATCATGTCAGACCTCTCTGGGGGCTGGAGGGGGTGGGAGAACAGGACACTTGTCTGTGACAGGGGCTCGTCACAGACACAGACAGAGAGGGATGCGGCCACAACACTCCCCCACACCCACACAGGGTCTGGTCACAGGGGGAGCCAGCATCACGGATGACGTCAGTTGGTTGGTTTGATGAACGTATGTATGTGCTGTGTAGTATGCACTGTATGTAAGGGACTGTGACTGAAGATATCGGTCTAGTCAGTGGATGGACGGTTTTGCTGGATAAAACCAGGTGAGGATGATTCTTTTTCAGTGGAATCAAGATTCCCGCGTGATGTGAGTGTTAATTTTGTTGTGGAAGTAGGTTGTTGTAAGTCACGATGAGATGTGTGGGTTTAACAACTTTATTGTTATCGAACCTGGAATCCTCTTTATAATTGTCATGTATGTAATTGTTAGTGATTTACTTAATACGAGCATTATATCATGGCATTGGCTGTAAAGTATTGCACCTTGCAATCTATGAGGCAAAACTGTGGTGAAGAAGAAGATGAAGGTCAACAGGGAGGGTTGAATGTTCTAGAATGAACCCAAGGTGCTCAGTACATGTCTCTGTTGAACAGTGTTGCTGCTGTTAGTGTTATTGTTTAATGTCTGGCCCCTGGGTTGAACGCAATGATCGTAGTTCATAATAATGTCCGACTGACTGGTGCTGGGTCTGATGTTGCTCTCATAGGATGTACCGTTCAATGTGTATCCTCAGGCTCTTTGTTGGAACACATGACCTTTTCTCAAGAACGCATGCACGCACACACACACAAACACACACACACACACACACACACACACACACACACACACACACACACACACACACACACACACACACACACACACACACACACGCGCGCGCGCGCGCGCGCGCGCGCACACACACACACGCTTGCTTGCACACACGCATAAAGTGCAGTGATAGGCTTTTGGCAAGGTGTGTGTAATCTGTTACTCCCCTGATCGAGATATCAACTTTAATTATGTAATTGATTTACGTCTAATTCAATCTGCAAGCTTAGGCCACGGCTTGGTTTACAGTATCAAATCCCTCTGTTATCAAAGTCACAATCTCCCTCCCTCCCTCTTGCTTTTCTTCTTTCTAGTCATAGTGTGTATTTATCTCTGTATGAACGCTATGTGCCGGTAGATAATGTATCTATCATATATCTATCCATCCATCCATCCATACATATACAGTATCCATCCATATACATCCATACTAGTGATGTGTCGTTCATGAGTGATTCGTTCAAAAGATTCGAATCATTAGCATGACTCGTGAACGATTCGTTCAAATCCCTGAAATGGGTCGTTCACACTTTCGTTCACACTTTCGTTCACACCCCCGCCCCTCCCCCTAATAGCCCCGGCGGGCAGACAGAACGCGACGACGGGCTGTACTCGCGACGTAATAAAAACACTCCCGCGATTGTGTTTTTCACGGGACGATTGCGTTATGAACGAATCATTTGAACGAATCATTTGAACGGATCATTACCATGAACGTGAACGAAATGATCCGTTCACTGAAATGAACGGGATTGCCCATCACTGATCCATACATACAGTAGCCTACATCACAACAAAGACCAGCGATGCTCACCAGAGCAAACTTTTCCACTTGTCCTCCTCCAGACTGGCCCTTAAAGGAACACCGCTCATCGATCTATGTTCTGCTTTTCTCTCCTTCCAGCTCGGAGCCACATCTGTCTGGATCTGTGCTCACGCTCTCTAGACATATCGCTGCACTAAGGGGGAGAGGAGGAAGACCCGGGCATCTGGGACCGGAGCCAAAGAAAGCAGCGGCGTAGCGGAGAGGGCCCCAGGGCTTGATTAAAATGGGGTAAGTTTAGACTGGAGCACTGGCCCCACACGCTGCCAGGAGAATCCGTACCTGGTGGCTGAGAGAGGAGGAATCTGATCCCAGGGATAGGATGCTGCTTGCTGTGTAGTTCAGCTGGAGAGGGGGAAATAGACATACACACACATGTACATACGGTATGCATACAAATACATCGGTGTAAAGTAACTAAGTATATTTACTTAGGTACTGTACATGAGGTATTTGTACTTTACTTGAGTATTTCCAATTTCCAATACTTTTAATTCTACTACATCTCAGATCCAAACATTGTACTTTTACTCCGCAATTATTTTAAAATTGTAGTTACTAGTTACTTTGTACTGTAGATTAAACATACATTAACCACTTCAGCTCTATATACATTACGGCCATTTGAAAATAGCCGATCTACAAGCTCACAATATCGCAACGCATTGTGAGCTTGTAGATCAGTATGCATGCACATACACATGTCCTTTCAAATGGACAGATAGGCCTACTGTACGCACAGGCCGCACAGTTACACACAGACGCAAGATATAGTATTTTCTAATAATGATTTATTTCCCAATTTTCCCTCTGTCCAGTCCGCTGACTCCGCCATCATTTTCTGTAGAGATCAGCCTCTGTGCATGCTGGGACGCTGAGGCTGATTTACTGTGGAGTTAATGGGGATGACTTATCCCCTGCTTACTGCTAGTAGCAATGGGGAACAGACCTCCACAAACCTTTACAATCAGCCATAATTCAATGAGAGAGAGACAGAGAGAGAGAGAGAGCGAGAGAGCGAGAGAGAGAGAGAGGAGAGAGGAGAGAGAGAGAGAGAGGAGAGAGAGAGAGAGAGAGAGAGAGGGGTTGGGAAGCCTGGCAGAAGGAGAGGTGGAATACTAAACAACATGCGCGCACAGTCACACACACACACACACACACACACACACACACACACACACACACACACACACACACACACACACACACACTGAGTGACATACCGTCTACTTATTAGACAAGCACTCCTCATGCTAATGAAGCGTACGATTCACAAGTCAGCACTTTTCTATCCCATCAAAGGTGGTGTGCAGACAAACACGCAGTCATGCATGCACACACGTATTGTCCGTACGCACACTCACGCTTGTATACACTCATGCACACGCACGCGCGCACTTACGCACGCACACACACACACGCTTGCAACCGAAACGGGACAGAACAGTGTTTATTGGCCTGTTACCATGAAAGACTGACAATCTACAAGCTACAGTTAAACTGAAAATATTTGAATTACCACATACAGTATATAAAGTGGTTCTCTGTTTCACAATCTGTCTCACAATCAAATGAGTTCTTAAGAACATACCCTGGCATCCCTGTTCTGGGCATGTCATAATAGGCCAACCTTCTGCAAAACTGGGCAGACATTCCCATACAATAGCAGATCTAGAAAGCTTGGCTATTTTCAGCTCGGAGTAGTGGGAAAAGTCCCATCTTGGACTCACCTTCCGCCTAACCTCGGATGACCAGTCTTTCCACCTCGGAGGAAAGCCTGGTATTCGTTGACAACGGGCCGTTTGATCCGGTCTAGGTGTGGCCTAAACTGGAAACAATTAGCAGAAGAATCGACGTCGCTTTGTTTCGGGCCCCCCTGTTTGTTTCCCCAATCCCTATTTACTGTAAATGCTAGAGAGGTGTAGTCTTGCCAGCCGCTACGAGTTGGACTAAAAGATGGATGTACCAAACAAACCTTTCAAAAAGAATAAGCAAAACTACGCCGCATCAACGGTTTTATTGGGTAGGTCCTAAAATTATATCTGTTTCCGGTTTCAAAAGTCCGAAATTGGAAGCAACCCGAGGCTACCTTCCGCCCATCTGCATGTAGGGAAGACATACTGTAGATACGTCCACTACGGCCGAGCAGCCGCTATAAGCGCTGCCCGCTTCCAGCATCAAGGGATTATTTTGTACGTAGAAAATGATTTGGCTTATTATTCATTAAATGTATCAGGAGCGAGCCCTTGGGCGCTCTGCTTCAGAAGTCACAGTCGTTGGGTGTAGTTATTATGACCCCTGTCTCGGACGCTGTACATGCTATTTGTAGCTTAATTATTACATAGCGAAAACGAGAGAGGGAGAGAAGTAGAGTATATAGTGGTGCCTGGCTTGCTGGCTGCCCAGTTCCCAACTAATCTATGACTCCTGTCTGATGATTAGTCAAAGCAAGGAAGAGTCAGCGCCAGCCGCGGGCTAACAGCCAAGTGGTTATCTTCATTACTGTCCCCTCAACTAACAGCTTTCTCTTAGGGTTATAATCATCTTATATTCTGTCTTCCCATAGCCTTATATCAGACTGTCCATTCAGCTGAGTGGCCGGAGTCTATGGTCTGGACACAGGAACATCTCTCTTCTCTTCTCTTCTCTCCTCCACTCTCTCTCTCTCTCTCTCTCTCTCTCTCTCTCTCTCTCAATTGGGTCTCTGTCAGAGATGTCGAGACGATTTAAATTTATCGTGACATTGTCCTCCGTTGTCATGCACTGGGATCAATTCACCTTTTATTTGCTGAGCTGCATATCCGGTACCATTTAAACCCTCTATGATTGGTAAAACTGGAAATAACGTAATTGATGCAGTCTCATTTCACTCTCTCTCTACCATATCTCTTTGCCAAAAAATAGCCGATCTACAAGCTCACAATGCGTCGCAGCGCGTTGTGAGCTTGTACTGTAGTTCTGCTATTTTTGGGAAAATGTTCTGCCCCAGAATAATGGATCTTGGGGATATTTTGATTATCGCGATAATATTGTAAATGGCAATTTATTTGGTCGCTGTAATCGTGACATGACATTTTCATATCGAGAAATGTCAACATTCTTAAATCAAAGTTGCTTGAAGTCCAGTGGGAGGTTTCCGCAGTCAGTTATGATTTGGGGTTCTATGGCATCTGCAATGCTTTTTTAGATCTGTATGTCTGTCTTTCTCTCTCTGCCTCTATTTGGCCCTTGCGCTCTCTCTCTCTCTGCCTGTCTATCCTATTCTCCCATGTGTTTCTCTCGTGCCCAAGCTCTCTCCCTGCCAAAGTTCACTTAACTCATTTAGTGCCCCTGAAATTAACGGATTATAAAGTCCACGATGCCACCTTCAGGCTGGCATCACTACCGTTATCTTATTTTGAAGGCCAGAAGTCCACAGCGCAATCACTTCCGGTCTGACGTCATCGGGTCCTGCGCCGGAACCGATCCTTGTCCACGTGGAGTTGTGTAATGGCGGACCGGGAGCTTTTATCCATGTGTAACATAAGCGAGCATATGCCTCCATCCTAGCTTCTAAAGTGTAGTTTTGAGATAATGGACATTAAAGATGAGATCCCCCGTCCACCTCAATGTTATGGATGGGACTATTTTGTGCTCGTGGAGCCGTGATGATGCGAAATCAGCGACGGATTTCGTCTCCGGACCTCCGGCCATTGTTCTCGGTAATGTATCCGCCGTTACAGTAATATATTACTTTTCACGAGTATACTCGGGATTGGCACCATGTGATACTCGAGTATTTTTCACGAGTCTTCTCGGGATTGGCACTATATGAGTTAAGTTCTCTCTGTCAGCCCCTTCCGTCCATCTTTATCTCTCTCTCTCAATCTCGTGTTTTAATAGCCTGACAAGGACAGTAATAATCCCCTCTTATCATTCTTTGCTGCAGAGACAGAGGGAAAAACAGTGAGGGGGGGAGCCATTTATAGAAAATGAATGTGATTATTCAAGTTAAGGAACCACGCATGCGGGGACAATGCCACTGTGCCCCGGCACCGCGGTTATCCAATATCCGTTTGGACTGCACCACTGTCCCCGTGGCATTAAGGCTATACAGACAGTCAGTCACATGGCCAAGGCCGGGATACAAAGTCTCCACTGAGGATCAAGTGTGTGCTCATTATAGGCAGTGAACCAGAGAGAGACAATGCGTGTGTGAAGGCCTGATTATACTGCGTCGTTCTGCTCATACAATTTGTCTTTCTATAGTACTGCATGCATGCGTACAAGAGCAACGCAAGGCACAATCTAATTATCTTCCAGATCAGTGGTACGCAAACATTTCCATGTCAAGGACCCCCAAATGTATTCATTTTTTGAATAGAGTGTATAGTGGTTAAATTAAATAAAGTTTGCCCCACGGGCTGTCAGTGCGTCAGTCAGTCAGTCAGTCAGTCAGTCCGTCAGTCCGTCAGTCACACTTTTGCCCTGCTCATATCTCCACAACCGTTGCCCCCATCCATGCCAAATTTTGCACACACACTCCTTGACTGCCGAACTACAACCTCCAAGGACCCCCGGAGCCCCAGGGACCCCCAGGTCCCTGGGGGACCCCCAGATGTAAAAAATGACCAAATGTGCTCACACGTCACACTTTTTCCCTGCTTATATCTCCGCACCCGTTGACCCGATCCATGCCAGATTTTACACACACACTCCTTGCCTGCCAAACTACAACCTCCAAGGACCCCCGGAGCCCCAGGGACCTGGGGGTCCCTGGGTCATCTGGACCCCCAGATGTAAAAAATGACCAAATGTGCAAAAATGACCAAATGACCACCCCAACGGGGCTGCTCACGGGGAATTCCCGGGGACCACCGACTCCTGGTGCTCCAGAACGGATGCAAAAGTGGTGGCGCCCCCAGTGGAGGACCCCCTGCCACTGCAGCGCACATAAAATGCCGTAACTCGGGCTAGGAGCGTCCGGGAGAGCCGGGGCCGGTACCTATTCGTCCGCCAAGGCAACGCGGAGACCCCACCCCTCATTTCTCACATGGCCCTATTCTAGCGCCACCTTCAGGCCGATTTTTAGAACACATTTTTGGACACTGCTCCTACAGTTTTTGCCCTAAAATCACGAATATCACTACACAGCATGTCTACACTCATGTCATCAACATGGATCAGGAAGATTTTGGAAAAACAAATTTTTGCCCTATTTGTGGAGATAAACCACCTCAACCCATTCTCACTCCCTTTGCTTCACCCTCCCGACGCCGTGTCTTTGCTTTCCTTTACCCCTGTGAAGTTTTGGGAGTGACTATTGCGTCTAGGATGCGACGGGGACAGAGAGTTTTTGGACCAGACAGAGTCTTAGTACGCATGCGCCGACATGTGTTTACTGGAATATTTTTCACTGACGGCCGTCACGGGGAATAGAACACCGGTCCCTGGATTTGTATCTCCATGCTCTACCGACTGAGCTAACCAGACTGACTGGGAAGTTCCTTTTTTTTTGTGCTTTTATCTTTGACAAAACGTGGAATGATAACGTAGTCCCTTCTTTGAGCCACATTCGGAGGCGGAAGCAGTCCCCTGGTCAAGATTTACTATTCTGTCCATAACGGCACGTAATTCGGTAACGCGGCTGAGTCGGCTCATGCGCCGTTCCCACCGCTCGTCGCGGCAACTCGGCTCGCTATCGCTCGCCTCGGTGGCGACTCACGGGGGTCATCGGCGCCTGAGACGGCGCCGCTCCGTCGTTTATAGTGGCGTGAACGGTAGCGACGGGTGGCTGGTAAACCAAGAAGCCTTCAGAGCGGTATCGAATCCCGCATCAGGAACTACTTTTTTTTCTTTCTTCTTAGACCACCCAATGCGTCTAACCCTTGAGACATTAGGCAATCCGTCCGCGTCTATGGTGAGAAGCATTCGGTATTTAAGATCGCGTCGGTTGTATGAAGCATTAGGGGTGAGAACCTGTTGGCCACCTACGGTCGCTTATCTCCCGATTAGGGAGTCTTACTGGTGTTTATTTTATATTGACTTGTTTTGCTTATAAGTTAAACTACAATTTTAGAATTAGACTATTTCTAGTTGATTTGAAAATGTGACTTCTGGACAAAATGTTGTTAAAATCCTAAATAATCCACTCCTAAATTAGATTTGGCACCAGACCCCAAAAAATCATTTGGGCTCTAGTGTACTGTACATGCTTTCAGGGACATGCTGGCCATTGGGAAAAGCGGGACAGCTCCCGAACGGCCGGTTCATTCCCGTCCGGTCCAGGCCGGCCATTAGGAAAACATTAAACTGTTTGCACAAAAGTAAAAATTAAACTGTTTGCACAAAAGTAGTGAAAACAGCCGATCTACAAGCACACAACACCTCGCACCGCAAGGCGTTGTGTGCTTGTAGATCTGCTGTTTTCACTAGTTTAAATCATTTTTTAAATGATAAATAGGCTACAAAACAAACGGTTTTGGACATACAAGGTTTCCACCCGACAATGACGAAATATAACTAATGTAATTGGCCCACTGGCTTGTCACTTGTCATGATCTGAAATGGCAAATCTTTGAGTAGCAGCAGCTACTATATCTCTCTCTATAGCGCGCAATGAGGGCCTCTCCAATTCTTTTCCCCGGGCTGAATCAGGGGCCCAGCACGTCCCTGCATGCTTCCCTGTTATCTGATCTCATGTCTCCTCTCGGTGCGACCCCCCCCCCCTCCCACCCCAGGCTGCGCACCCCCCCGCCTGCTGTCTGCGTGTCCGAGGGCCGGTGGCCATGCCAGACGTGAAGCCCCCGCCACCGCCATGTGACTACCCCCCCGCCCCCGCCATGGACCTGCAGCCCTGCATAGCTGACCTGCCCCTCTCCCCTAACCCACTGGCCTCCTTCCCCCAGCATCATGGACCCGGCATCCCCCCGTATCACCCCGGCCTCCAGGGGGCTCCCTTCCCGCTCATGTCCAGGTAGGGGTGTAACGATAATAGTATAAACTGAATTCGAAAAACTGATTTTAATTTGCAATGACGTACTATATTGATATGCGAAAGCAAAATATCGCACCGTTTTGTATCGTATCGTTTTACAATGCAGATAATCGGTATTGAATCGTTTTGCAATGCAAATAATCTATTGTATGGAAACTAAGTATTTGTGCCTTGTATTTAGCAATTTTAAGAGAGAAAAAAAAGAGGGTTCTAATTCCTTTTTTTAATAATTCCATTCCAGCTACTCTTGGTCTATTGATAAATGTGTGTAATCTCTGTGTTCATGTCAAGGTGCAGGTTTGTCCAAATGTGTTGAAATATAATGTCCCTGTATTTGCTAGAGAATCACAGTGTTTACTTTATATCCATAAAAAAAATGTAATACTTTATTGAGTCAGCCGCATGCAACAATCCTTCAAATAATAATGTCATTGTCACCGCTCACATACATATATATATATATATATATTTTTACATGCCATGTCCCTGAGCAGACACTCTTTGACACTCTTGAGCAGACCCCTTTTTTTTTTTTTTTTTTTACACGTGAAAAAACCATCACCTACATAAAGACGAAAAGAGAACCACTACACATAGACAACAAAAGACAAAAATAAAAACTAAACTGGGCACACGCTCCCATTCACCACACAGTTCACGTTCACATACAACACAGACCCACACTTTATATCCCTAATAATAGATTTCCTCTAAAAAAACCTGCACTATTGACACGTTTCACACAGATTTAATTTCTTTGCTAAATAGTTACTATATCGATTTTAAATCATTGAATCGAATGGTATCTTATCGCCATGAATGAACCAATATCGTCCATGTATCTTATCGTCAACCATGTAATGTATTGTGATGCGTATCGTATCGCTATTAAATGTATGGTTCCACCCCTACTGTATGTCCAGGTGCAACAGCAGCACCCTGCTCACCAACCTGGGGCTGCGCTACTGCCCCGCTGCCAGGCAGGGGCCTCAGAGCCAGGGGCCCGGTCAGGGCGAGGACCCAGGAGGCTGCGCCCACACTGGAAGCGGAGGCAGCAGGCCTTACAGGTAGGGTTGGGCGATATAGTGATAAATATCGTTGAGACGATACAATGTCTCCACGATATTCCTTTCCAGAGATATTGTATATATATCGTGATTCGTGATACAATGAGGGAGCCTTAGAAAAGGATCCTGTTGAATTGTTAATACAGAGATTCATTGCAGAATGAATTTAAACCTACATTTTGGTCTAAATCATTAGTTCTCAAACTTTAAAATAAAGGTCTCCACTTAACTCTGACAGTATACAAATACAAATGTAAGGGTCCATTTGGTTTCATTTGTATACTGTTACATACTTGTAAGGGTACATTTTACTGTAGATCTCACAGAGACCCTGGACCCCACTTTGAGGACCACTGGTCTAAATGGTCTGTTACTCCTTTTTGTTGTAGTTTTTGTTACCTTGTAGGTGGTTGTACTGTTAATTAACATGAAAAATAACCATAAAAAACAGCATGAAAAATAATCGTGATAAGATTGTGTGTCGTGATACAGCTTGGAAGAATATCCTCATAGTGTATGTTTCCATATTGCCCACCCCTACTTACAGGAGCATGGAGAACCTCAACTGGAGCAACGCGGCAGACCCTGGTCTGTACACGCTGGGAGGCATCCCCTACAGGAGCGTGGACAGTGAGTTTATATTCCGCTGCACCGCCACCAGCCACTGGTGTGACGGGGCCCCGGACGGACCCAAGGGGGGGTATTACGGGGTGATGCCCAACCCGGAGAGCCTGGCGTTCTACCCTCGGAGGTGCCTGCCCAGGACGGACCTGCCCCTCTTCCCTCAGTGGCTGTTCCCCGGCGGAGCGGACGAATGGGAGGCTCGGAAGGGCTTGAGGGATAAACTCCGCCTCCAGAGTGCCAGGTCGGCGGCCGAGCCTCTGAAGCCCCACCCGCTGCGGCCCCAGGCGACCCCCGGGGGCGCGCCCGCCGTCCAGGCGCCGTGCGGCGACCGGGAAGTAGGCCCTCGCGTGAGCCCCGCGGCGGTCCACTGCAGGCCGCTGTGCGTGCAGCGCATCACCAGCCCCGAGGACATCAAGCAGGAGGTGCTGAGACGCCTGCAGCTGCGGCGGCAGAACAGCTCGCCCAACCTGGCTCTCCACAGCTCCCCGGAGCGCCTGGAGGGCGTCAAGACTTCCTACACCACGGACAACATAGCCGGTAAAGGCGACGGGTCGGACCCCACGCCCGAGCCCCGTAGGCCCTCTGCGGGTCGTCTGCACATCCCCACCTTCGAGGAGTTTAAGCGGATGAGGCAGCAGGAGTGTCAAGGCGGGACAGCAGACGTTGCACCGTTGGAAAAGGCTGAGGCCTCACAGTCCACGGCTCAGCCCGGCGGCGGGGCGGATCTTTCAGCACGGTCTGATGCTCAGTCCGCCTCTGAAGGAGACGTGGAGGATAGAGGAAGCCAGAGGAACGGAGAACGAGGAGAGAGAGGAGGAGAGAAGACAGGTAGGCCGCAATTATTACCCAGTTATTATATAATTGCTGTATTATTTGCAATTATTTGAGCCCATGAATTACAGAAATGTAATATTTCCATCATTATTTCCTCATCATTGTGCATGCTCTTTCAACCACTTTAACCCTGTCCCCCAGCTCATAATGCGATGCCTTCTGATCTTGCGGATTGGCTATTTAAGCTACTTTTGAAAAAAAAAAGTATAAAACTATTAAGGTTATGGCTTAATACAGGCATTGGCCCGGGTTTCCCAAGCATTCTATAATTATTTAGACAGGGGTGAGACTTTATTAAGCACTTTGTTTGTGAAATTTGAATGTTGGTGTAGTTGTAGGGGGCTAAATAAGTCGCTCTGCCCCAACCCATGTACACCCGGGAACATGACGGTCGGGGCTCGGTCTTTATGACCATGCGTGAGCTATGAAGGGCTAAAATCGCTTTGGGAAAGCCGGCCATTGACACTAAGGCTTGCCCACCTGCCCCTGGCAGGTAAATAAAACTTTAAGGCAGGTGGAGTTTACATTCAGGTTGCCCGACTGGGCAAGTGCTTGTTTATGCGGGGATGCAACTGTCTATAAACACAGCACCAGATATAATGTGGTGTTTTCACTGTTGCTACACTTTAAAATATAAAATAGGTGTGAACCCATAGTCATATTCAATCATAGCTATGTAGGAATTTGTATTAAAGATTAGGTATGACATTTTTTAATCGCACAGCCCCAGGAACTAACACAAAATAAGTGTTAAATTGAACGGTAATACAAATTTTACCTATCATTTTATAATGGACGATGCGATTTACTTTTTGGACAAGTGGGCATGACCTTTGGGCAAGTAGAACATGACCCGTACTTGTCCGATGGGCAAGTGCCTCTGAGACCTTAGTGTCATTTAAGTTACCTATTTTATTTGGCCTGCAATGCATGAGCAATTTACATTAACGCCTCAAAGGCAAACAGAAATGTACTTTATATATTTATATGTTCCAATGCCAAACACGATTCAATCATCAACCACAAATATTTGTATGACAATTAATCGTCGACTGAAATGTCCTGATCGTGACAGGTGGCGGTGAGGGCAGACACTGCTCCCCAGAGACGCCTCCCTCCACCTCCACCTCCTCCAAGGCCTCCTCCATCGTCTCCTCCATTGCCGCGGCCACGCTCTCTCCCATCCGCACGGGCCCCGCTCCCCGCTCGCCCCTGCAGACCCTGGCCGGCGCGGCCTCCTCGGAGACGACCCCCGCGGTAGGAGGGGCAGAGGTGGAGGAGGAGGGCTGCGTCAAACCCAGGAGGAGCAGCCTGGAGCCGGCCAGCTCCGTCCCTCTCCTCCCCCATCACAGGTACAGTGGGCTTGTCACAGTTATGACATAAAATCCTCTCACCACAGTTATTTGATATAATCGTGATTATTTTGTCATAATCGTCATAATCGTTTCCATGTTGAAACATGTTCATGTGTTTTCAAACATTTAAAAAAAATAGTGGGAGATAGCAGATCTACAAGCTCACAACGCGTCACAATGCAACGCGTTGTGAGCTTGTAGATCGGCTATTTCCACTATCAACTTTCTTTTTTTAAGTGTAAAGTTGTCAAGTTCTTTGTATGTTTAGGTTATGCGTCATATCTGCAATGTGCAACTTTGACAAAAGCCAAACAGAAACGTAATGGTCAACGACAAATACACAATCGAATCGTTAATCGCAAATTATTTGAGTGACAATTAATCGTCACGTAAAATGTCCTAATGGTGACAACAACCCCTGATCACAGGGTGAGCTGGGAGCGGCCCTCCAGCTGCTGTCCCGCCCTGCTGCTGGAGGGGACGGACCTGTCCCGCTACGGAGCCAAGATCTACAAGATGAAGGACGGCCTCATCGGCTCCGCTCTGGATCTCATCAAGAAGAGGTTAGTCCAGATATCTCCAGATGGGATGTTGGGCCAGGGTCGTTGAGGCAGCGGTCTGGTTCTCAGAGCGGGTGTCCAGGTTAGGGATGGGACCATATGAAAGTTTCACATCACGATTATTGTGACCGAAGAAATTCCGATTTACAATATTATCCCGATAATCAAAATCCATTATCCTGGGGGCGGACGTTGTGAGCTTGTTCGGCTATTGTGAGCTTGTTCGGCTATTGTTCGACTACGGCAACGACATTTGATAGAGAGTGAAAAAAAGATGTATGTATATAATAAGTACCTTTTACCAATTATAGAGGGTTTAGTGGTAGTGGATATGCAGCTTGGCAAATAAAAGGTGAATTGATCCCATTTCATGACGGAGGAGTATATCACGATAAATTAAATCTCCTCAATACGATGGGGGGGGGGGGGGTACAAATACTGCTCATAACAATTTCGGGGGTCCTTGACATGAAAATGCTTGGGAAGAGAGAGAGTGTGTGTGTGTGTGTGTGTGTGTGTGTGTGTGTGTGTGTGTGTGTGTGTGTGAGTGTGAGTGTGAGTGTGAGTGTGCTTGTGCGTGTGCTTGTGCGTGTGCGTGCGTGCGCTGCTGCGTGCGTAATATGACATTGTTTTGGACTTGATGCAAACCCATATTGAAATGTAAGGGAGACATAAATCAAATTGGCTGCCGTTTAATTATGGAGCTCGACAGACAGGGCTACGTGGGCTTTTCTTCCTCACTGATGAGATCACAGTATTTTGCCAAATGGCTTGTTTGAAGATGTAATTAATGTCTTTGATGTTGAAATTAGATCATGTGGTTGGCATCTGGGACTGGGGCAAATGATTGCACAGGCTGAAGGGTGAGTCTTTCTGTCTGTGTGTGTCTGTGTGTGTGTGTGTGTGTGTGTGTGTGTGTGTGTGTGTGTGTGTGTGTGTGTGTGTGTGTGTGTGTGTGTGTGTGTGTGTGTGTGTGTGTGTGTGTGTGTGTGTGTGTGTGTGTGTGTGAAAGGCATACAGTATATATATATATGTGTGTTAGGTGGCAGGTGCAGCACATGCAAGCCAGTGTGTGTCTTGTGCCAGTGCATTCATGTACTGTGTGTTGGTGGTGTATCAGTTTATCTCAGTTATCGTGCCAACAGCTGCTGGAGGTAACAGGGTTGGCTCCCTGGGAGAGTAGCTACAGTGTCTTTGCAAGGGGTCTATAGGAAATCTCTCTCTCTCTCTCTCTCTCTCTCTCTCTCTCTCTCTCTCTCTTCTCAATGTCTTTCTTTCTCTCTACTAGGGATGGGACGATATGAAAATGTCATATCACGATTATTGTGACAAAAGGGTTACGATATTATCACAATAGTCAAAATCCATTATCCTGGGGCGGAACATTTGCCAAACAATATTTGGCAAAGACATTTGATAGAGAGTGAAAAAGACGTACGTATATTATAAGTGGTACCGGATATGCCGCTTGGCAAATAAAATGTGAATTGATCCCAGTCCATGACAGAGGATAATTTCACGATAAATTAAATCTGCACAATACGATTATCGTGAGTGTTTTTTATCACGATAAACAATAATATCGCTTATCGTCCCAACCCTACTCTCTACCTCTCTCTCTCTCTCTCTCTCTCTCTCTCTCTCTCTCTCTCTCTCTGCCTCTCTGTCTCTCTTGATGGCAGCTGGCCTGGATGTGTTGGTCAAACGGATGTAGCCTATCAGGCTGTCGTGGTTTGTCTGATGGAGGACAGGCAGGAGGTGTGAGGGTGAGCGTGTTTTGGCACCGACTGAGGGCCGTTCCATCCTGCCCTCTACCCAGTAGAAATACTTGACCCTGAAGTCTGAACTCGCGAGGGGGTGCAGACGAGGAGCTAAACGATAAGAACTATAGAGGGATTCACGGTACAGCCTTGAATTTTCCCCCCCTTGTCCTGAGAATGTGATAGATAGGAGATAGGCATTATCTCTCCCCCGGCCTGTCAGCACTCTCCACTGGCTGTCATTTCTTTGTCTGCACTGCTGGAAGGAGATGATGGATGGCTGCAACTCAGCTTCATGGAGACAGCAAAAATATAAGTGTGTGTGCGCTCGCCCGTGCGCGTGTGTGTGCGTGCGTGCGTGCGTGCGTGCATGCGTGCGTGCGTGTGTGTGTGTGTGTGTGTGTGTGCATGTGTGTGATTTGACTTCAGCTTTCTTTGTGTCTTGGTCTAGGCGTGTCTGTGCGTGTGTGCACATTAATTTGTCCGGTAATCGCCTTAAAGGTCTTTGTAGACAGAGTCCGATTTTCAGCAACGGAAAAAAAAAAGACAATATAATTCGCACGTGTCCGATTTATTCGGAACGTAATATTGTCCGTTGTCTCCGTGCGGAAAATCGGCACCTGTCTGCAAAGGCCTTTACACGTGCAAAAACCTTCCGGAGTCCCCTACTTAAAACCGGCTCAGACAGAGACCACAGCTCCAACCACAACATTATTCTTTGTCCAGATCTCGCTCCAGCATGCTCCAAATAACCCACAGTGCATCATCAACACGTATTCCCTTATGGGATCTATGTTTTGCCCTCCCATTAGCTTCAGGATCCGTGAATATTTTAATATTTGAAGATCTATATTCATGATATTCCGTTTGATCCGTGCCCCCACCCCTTGGGGGGGCCTTTGACTCCACCAAACAAGTCTCTGTTGTAGTGGTTCCCCCGCGGAGCAATGTGGATGCAGAACACGTACTGTATAGCAGGGGTTCCCAAACTTTTTTGTCTCAGGGCACCCCATAAATATTTTTTTAATCCGAGGCACCCCTACATTATAAATTTCAGTCCCAGCACCTTATATTTATAGCATATCGTCGTTGTCGGGTGGAAACCTTGTATGTCCAAAACCGTTCGTTTTGTATTCATCATCTATAAAATGTACAAAACTAGTGACACAGCAGATCTACAAGCACACAACGCCTAGCGATTCGTTTTGTATTCATCATCTATAAAATGTACTAAACTAGTGAAAACAGCAGATCTACAAAAAAAACAGCAGATCTACAAGCACACAAAACAGTAGATCTACAAAAAAAACAGCAGATCTACAAGCACACAACGCCTCGCGATGCGAGGCGTTGTGTGCTTGTAGATCGGCTGTTTTCACTAGTTTTGTGCGACAGTCTTGTATGATGAAGCAGGGCTTTGCTTTACCAAAAGACGTACACATTTGAAACTTGGAAATAGGAGGTTTCTGCCCGACAGTGACGATATTTTAGTGATTATGTTGCGAGGAAAGCGTTGAGATAATAGCCATTTTGGTTAGAACTGACTGAAAATAACTTTGTACTTCAAGTTTAAAATGATACTAAATATTCTTTCAAGTGTTCAAATAAATTCCAAATATTATCAAATCATGTCGCGGCACCCCTGGACTGCTGTCACGGCACCCTAGGGTGCCCTGTCACCCACTTTGAAAACCCCTGCTGTATAGTTCATGATGGGCTCCTCGCCACGTTATTAGACTCATATTCACATTATTACACCTGAGAGCCTTTTATGGAATATATGCCGCACTGCAAAGCACTGGAGCTAGCGGATCATTGCAGCATAGCTGGCTATAATAAAGACCTGGACGACGCGTTTAGCTCGCTTTATATTCCCCACGTGCAACATTTTCTGTTTATGTGTGTTTTAGGGCCTCATTGTCTAATACAGTGGTTTTCAACCAGTGGTCCGGGGACCACCGTTGATCCTTGAGGGGGTTCCAGCTGGTCTCCAGCTGTAAATGATGGAGAGTTGGTAACCAAATGGACCCTGATAGATCCTTAACTCTTGAGAGCGTAAGATGAAACAAACTCGGTTTCATTTTACGCTCTCAAGAGTTAAATTATTGTTAAACTCCTGCATTACTCAATTTACAAGAAGTCTACACAAATAGAGAATGTAGAAGAATTGTAATTTTCTTTTATCAACGATTGCCTGTTATCTCTCCTATTGTACCAACATCAATACAGCATGGAATCTTTGACGAAATCTTATCCAACGATTACACAATATTCTACGTTTGGGTCTCATCAAATGGTGGTCCGTGGCTCAAATGCTGAATAAATAATGGACCTTGATATGAAAACGATTGAAAACCACTGGTCTAATACATTGAATTCAGAAGGAGTGATATGTAATTGGTAAGAAAATGACAGCCAGGCTAATTTCAATGTCTCCCTTGCTGCAGTAAGAGGTGATGTATCATTCACAGTGATTTGCCAATAAATTAAGGTTCAGGTTATTACCTCTCATGCATCATCTGATGTCTGACAGGTAATATTGGCATGGAAAGGTTTTAATCACAGTGTTTCCAAGGGGAAACCAATTGAATGTTTTATAGCTCTAAACCTTAACCCATTTAGGCCTAGAATTATTTAATGCTTTAACAATTTATTTTTCTTACATTTTTATCCCACGATTTTGCAACCCATTTTTCACCCAGTGCCAATTATCTAATGTAATCCCTCTGCCAACCTGGGGAGAGACTGACCTCATGCTTCCTTCTATGTGTGACGGAGAGAGTCGCAGCCCCAGCCTTGAAGCCTCAAAAGTCTAGTATCTCCTTTGGTCTAGTGGTTAACCACCGCTCAGTTCACACGGGTGTGATTTTTTTATTCACGGTGAAAAAAAAAACTTGTTTTGAAGAATAATATTATGTCACTTCATTGACATGATGCTCTTGGATGTGTTAGGACATCCAATCGACATCGATTTTAGATAATGATTAGGGATGAGATCGTCATTAAAAAAGATTTAATTTATCGTGATATCGTCCTCCATCATGCACTGGGATCAATTCTACTTTTATTTGCCGAGCTGCATATCCGGTACCCTCTATAATTGGTAAAAGGTACTTATAATATATTTAGTTGATAGTCTTTTTTCACTCTCTATCAAATGTCTTTGCCAAAAATAGATGTACAAGCTCACAACGCGTCACGTTGCGACGACACGTTGTGAGCTTGTAGATCTACCATTTTTTTGGCAAGTGGATTTTGATTAACGCGATAATATCGTAAATCGCGATTATTTTTGTCACAATAATCGTGATATGAAATGTTCATATCGTCCCATCCCTAATAGCGAAAATATGGATGCATGCCAGCAACCAAATAGCGTGTCCGACTTTCCGCACGGAGTCATTTCACTGGTCTGGGAGGGCAAGTCCTCAAGACAAGACAGCGTTATGTAAGAGACGATGAATTAATGAGACCTCACGGTGCTTCACCACGGGGATGTGTGATGTTCAGCGACAGGCTAAAGGGAACAGCACATCGGCAGGCCAAATGAGGTTATATCATGGCCAATTAAGACAGTTTAACAAAGTGAAATGATACACCACCAAACCATGCACGCTTGGCCTGTTAATGATTGGACTGTCAGCTATGCTAGTGCATGAGATGACGTGAAAAGCATTCTGGTGCTGAATGCAGAGGATGACAATTATGAGTTAACCTCCAGTGTAGTAATGAATTTGTCTAAATGTCAACGTTGAGGAATTTAGAACGCCGCATCTTATTTTCATCTTATGACATTTCATAATGAAATTCTAGAAACCATGGCTCTAGCCCAGGGGTCTTCAACGTTTTCAGGCCAAGGACCCCTTAGTTGAGAGAGAGATGAAGCAGGGAGTGGGACCCCCACAACCTTATCATAGATTCCGTATAGTTTCATTGTTTGACAGCCCAATCGTCAGTGTATTTTGAATTCATGTCAATTTGTGTTTTCAGATATTTAACCACTTGAACCGTTAATACTTAATAAACTTGACCTTTCACTCTATACTTAGTGTGCTCTTTTTCCCCTCTACACCAAACCTCTTTGCCAAAATAGCCGATCTACAAGCTCACAACGCCTTGCAGCGCGAGGCGTTGTGAGCTTGTAGATCTGCTATTTTTGTCTTAAGTTCTCAGAACATGGAAGCTAGGGTTCAAGTGGTTAATATAGTTTTTTTTATATAAAGGTTTTTATTACACAAAGATTTGGAGGACCCCCTGTAGTAACTCTGAGGACCCCCTAGGGGATCCGGACCCCCTGTTGAAGACCCCTGCTCTAGGCTATACTGTATGTTTTGAATTGTTCAAATGAAATTGCAACGTCAGTGTCAGTTTTATATTTAAGTAAGAAACATGGAAGAAATGTCATAGATCGAATCAAAGAGGTGTTTCAACACAGGATGCACTCTAGCCCTCTCTATCTCAAAATGATTCAACTCGAATTCTTCAAGGTTTTAGGATATCTTTTCAATAAATGGCTGATCCTGCCTCTGTTGTCCTATATCGTAGCAGCTTGTTTGGTAGGATTTGCAGATAGTTCTTTTGTGCTTTGGATGTTTGCAATTTGTGTCCAACCATGTGTCATTTGTCCCTGTGTATACAGTGGATGCCAGTGTTGCCAGACTTTGCGAGAGAAATAGAGAAATAAGCAACCAGGTCTATGAAAACAAGCCCAAAAGAAGCGACTACTGTATAGGCCACATGAGCACTTCAAACCTATATACGTTGGCGATTTGAAAAGTGACGATTCAATAGTCGCGACGCGTTGTGACTGTGAGCTATAGATCTAACTATATTTTCAAAAAACATTCTTGAAAAAAAGTGGCAAATGTGGAATATTTTCTGGTGGGGGGTCCCTGGCACAAAATATTTACATTTACAGTCCCGTGGACAAATATTAACCATTGGTTTAAACAACGTTTTAGGAAGCAAGCCCAAATAAGCAACTACACTTAAGAAACAAGTCCAATAGAAGCGCAAGCACCAATATTTGCAAGCGACTTTAGAGGAAAAACAAGCCCATAAGTCGCTTATAATAAGCAGACATGGCAACACTGGTGTCCGCCTCCCCGGCACTGAGCACACGCGGGCCCAGTGTGCCGTGCGTGTCTATCCAGCCACTCAGCCAGTTAGCAGACAAAGGAACCAAGGAGATGCATGATGATGCTTTTGCGAGTTGCCGTGCCTGTGTGTGTGTGTGTGTGTGTGTGTGGGTGTGTGTGTGCGTGCGTGCGTGCGTGCGTGCGTGCGTGTGCGTTTGTGTGTGTGTGTGTGCGTGCGTGCCAGCCCCCCTGTCAGCGACCTTGGTCAAAGGGGTTCAGGTGTTAATGGCCACTGATGCGTCTAATCACCGTTCCCCTGGGGTTCCTTGGTTGTGACTGGACAGACCCGTCCCTGGAGGGGGGGGGGCTGGTGGGTGGGTGGGTGGGTGGGTGGGTGGAGGACACTGACTGGACGGCAGGGAGCAGGGGGACAGGAGATGGATGAGAGTGTATAGCGGGGGGAGGGAAAGAGGCAACATGTGACACAGCGAGACGGACGGTGTACAGGAGGAGAGTGCACACCGTCCGTCTCGCTGCAAAGCCTGCAATCAATGCTATCCCACCTCCCTCTCCTTTTCTCTGGATCGCAGTTGGGATGGGACGATAAGCGATAATCGTATCGTCGAGATTTAATTCATCGTGATATCGTCCTCCGTCATGCACTGGGATCAATTCACCTTTTATTTGCCGAGCTGCATATTATTATCGCTATACCATTTAAACCCTCTATTGGTAAAATGTACTTAATAATATACGTACTTGATACACTAATTTTTTCACTCTCTACCAAATCTCTTTGCCAAAAAATACATATCGTAAATCGCTATTTCTTCTGTGACAATAATCGTGATGTGACATTTTCATATCGTCCCATCCCTAGTCACAGTTTATTTCACCACACTCTCCCCTCTCTCTCTCTCTCTCTCTTTCTCCACCTCTCCCTAAACCTCCGCTGCCTTCTGCCCCCCTCCTTTCCTTCCCTCCTCGGTTTGCCTCCTTTCCCCCCTTCCATCCGTTCCCCGCTTCCCTCTTCTTCCCCCTTTCCCCACGTCCGTCCGTCCTCTCTCTTGCACTCCCCGCTCCCTCTCCCTCTCCCGCTCCCTCCGCCTCTCCAGCTGCAGTGCAGAGAGCCCGTCAGCTGAGACCCCCGTCAGGGTGTCAGGTGACCGGGAAGGAGGCTCTGACATCACCGCCCCCCCGGCCCACTGTCAATCCTCGCCCGTCGCCATGGCAACGGCGGCAACGGCCTGCGGAGCGGAGGCGAGCGACGAGACGCCCGCAGCAGCAGCAGCAGAGGAACCAGCAGAATGCGTAAGGACCCCCTCTCTCTCTCTCTCTCTCTCTCTCTCTTTCTGCCTGTTATTTAGACAGTTTCCCGTCTGTGTGCACGCGCACACACACACGTGCATGCCCGCTCGCCTCACCGTCTCTCCATCCTTTGCCGTTTGCCGACGGAGATGCACCGTAATCTGTGGAGGAGTGCATGGTATCATTACCATTCAAGGATGGTTGAGGCAAGGGGACTGCGACACACACACACACACACACACACACGCACACACACACACACACACACACACACACACACACGCACACACACACACACACACACACACACACACAGCACTCACACGGATGCACACTCATGCAGGGGTTGGTGGTGAGAGTCTGACAGGGACGACCGTGCGGCTCTCTGCACTCCCGTCTTCCCTGCAAAAAAAAGAAAAGAAAACAGGTTTATGTGCGACGATGCGGTGAAGGAGGATTAAGTCCCCCCCCCCGGTCGACGGCCGCTGGTAACTGGCGTCTTCATTTCAGCTCTGCATGCCTCTGTTTGCACTAGCCTTTATTTAGCCACCGCTAATGTTGTGTGTGTGTGCGTTCCTCTCGGTCTGGGGCTGTCACACCACCAGCCATGTCTCTCACTCGCCTCTATTGCAGAGGTGAGAGTACGATTGACCGGGGGAGAGGGGGGGGGAGGGGGGGCTTTGCTGTATTGCGGTCGTCATGTGTAATGTCAGGAGGTGGCTTATAAGGTGACAGATGTCACGGTTCACGTGCACACACTAAGGTTGGCAGTTGTCATTGCACCGGTGACCTCCGCAATGGAGAATTTGCTCCCGCGTAGGGCTGGGCAACATATTGATGTTATATCAATATCGTGATGAGAGTGTAGAAATCATCCTGGATTTTGGATATTATAATACCATGATATGGCACAAGTGTTGTCTTTTGCTGGTTCTAATCACCTAAATCCCTATTAAAAATATTTGCAAACATAGCCGATCTACAAGCTCCCAGCACGTCGCATTGCGACGGGTTGTGACATCAACTATTCTCTGAAATCAACTATTCTGCTGTGTTACCTGAGCCTTGTGGCCTGTAGTGTAATGTCCTGTCTGCTTGTCATGCGGTGTTATGAAAATACACACCCTCTCCTACGCTACGTCCTTTAGGCTGCGAGGGATGCGCAGCTAAAGGTTGTTGTTGTTGTTCAAGGAATTGTCAGCATTTGGGGTGGGGGTGGCGAGGGGATCACAATCAATCATGTGAACGTCAATATTGTTAGAGATTGGCGATCGAGGCCAGACCTCTATCTACAAAGGTGTCATGTGTCATAGCGAGGACCTTTGAACTTTCACCCCATGGGGTCCTCCAATCCCAAGGGCCATACCAGAGAGGGCAGGAGGATTCTGGAATGATGAGAGACAGACATTCTTGGATCTGCAGATGATTGCTACTGTATGTGCCAGAGAATTCCTCTGCTTGCCTTGGAAGACACATGCCGCAAGTAGTTCTTCTCTCTCCTGGGGGACTTTGGTTCTATCTTCAAGGCTGAGCTGTTTTATTGGATATGTAATTTTCCGACCATACGCCACATTAAGTTTGAGTGCCCAGTCTAAGAGTTTGTGCCTGCATATCGCCGGAGCTGTCTGATGGGATATCCCGTGTATGTTATGCAATCGCATTACGCATTACGAAACCGAACATCGATGCAACACAATCTTACACTCGCCTAACTGTCATTGCTTTCACACTCTCATTTTCTATCCAGTAACACAAACTATTAGAAGATAGCGTTCCTCTCTTTTTACATGCGTACGTTGCCATAGCAACAGGCAATCCATTTGCAGTGGGGTAAAGCAACTAAGTACATACAGTATACTTTTGGTCATTTTATCGTCTAATCAGGCTTTTATGAACACCCTGGACAGTTTTTAATTTGCTTAATTCAGTATTTAGATATTTGATATACATGCTATCCTCCTCTAGGTCATAGAGGACCTAGGAGGAGGGCCCCATACACACCCATTGTAATTTTAACCATGATAGATTCATTAAAAACACCCATTATTTTTTCTGATGACTCATACTACCCTCCTAATACGTGAGCAGGCCGTGTTTTTTTTGATAACTTTTTTCATTTATTTTGAATATTTCTTATTGTATTTAATTGTTTCAATTTCCCCAAAGAATTATTTAATTTTATACCTAGGATGTTTGAAAATAGACAATCTACAAGCTCACAACGTGTCGCATCGCGACGTGTTGTGAGCAGTAGATCTGCTATTTTCAAATATTTTGCACTTTTACTTTTGGTACTTTAAGTACGTTTTCATACCAATACTATCTTACTTTTACTCAAGTACATTTTGAATTCCAGACTTTCACTTTTAAGGCTGCACCCACACCAAAGTACCTATGAGAGTGGATTCCCCATTCCGCCAATGCGTTTCAATGAGAAAGGAGCGTTTCTTTGCAGAAATCCTCTACTGGCACGAAAACGCATGAAAAATGCATTGGCGGAATGGGGAATCCACTCTCATACTGTAGACCTGTATACTTTGGTGTGGATGCAGCCTTACAGAGTATTTCTATTAAGCAGTATTGATACTTTTAAAACATTTAAGTACTTTTTCCACCACTGTCGATTTGACGCTTACGTTCGTTTGTTTGTCCAACTGGCAGCACCCTGGGCTGGCCTGCAGGCGCTCCAGCTCGGACGCGGCCTATGAGCTGGCGAAGGCGGCGAGGACACAGCGCGAGTGCCGCCTCCGGCCCCACTACAGCGACCCCATGCCAGCCGACGCCGCCAAGCGCAAGCAGCTGGAGATGAAGATCGCTGCGGCCGCACGGCTCCACAGCCAGCGCAGGGACAGAGAGCGAGACCGCGACCGAGACAGCGGTGAGTAGCCTTCATCAGGGGTGTCACAAGGGGGGGAAAAGTGGGACTGAGTTACTAGGGCCCAAGGTGGAGGGGCCTTCATTATTTTGTGCTTTAACTATTGAAAAATAGCAGATATACAAGCTCACAGATCTTGTAGATCTGCTATTTTTGAAGAGTCGTGAAAATGTGTGCAAATCTTTGAATATATGTATTTTTTAAGCGAACTTTTGTATCATCTCTAATTTTGATTCTGGGGGGTCCCTGGAACTAAACATTTTGAGATAGGGGTCCGTGGCCAAATACATATCATTTTGGGGGTCCTTCACATGAAAATGTTTGAGCGCCACTGATATAGAAACATAGGTTTTTCAAAAAACCTTGGAAGGACTTGTACAAAGTTTCACGATTGAAAAAAAAAATATATAGCAGATCTACAAGCTCGCAGCGCGGCAGTCGGTGCCGCGCTGTGAGCTTTTATATCTGCTATTTTTCAATAGTTAAAGCACAAAATAATGCGTAATAATTGCCTTCCAGTCTAAATGGGTTAAACCCCCTCCCCCTATGAAGAACATTCATGGGGGCCCCGCCGTGAATCCTTGTACCAAGGGAACAGAATTTGGTGCGACACCCCTGGCCTTCATAGTCTTGTCATGTGGCATTGTGAGGAGGATAACATGGTGATGGTTCACATAGTTTTCTAGGGTTTCGGAGTCATTGCTTTGTTAGGAATGCCTGTGAGGCATGTTAAGGATTTCTGAATACGTTATCATTTAGAACTCTTATTTATGTGTGCTTCAGTATTAGTGTGACCAGTTTGCAGTTAAACGTAAGCTTGGTGTCCGGTGACCTGTGACATGGCCTCTAATCTAGGCTGCTGAGTTAAGTCGCTCTGGGTTAAGAGCGTCTGCAGAATGCCTAAACTGTAAATTGTTTTCTACCATGTGTTCCTATCAATACAGAGAGGTGTCAGAGCAGATGGTGGATACATACAGGAATGGAATAGAACCATGGAGAGAAAATAATGTGTTGTCTAGGGTTTTCAGGTGTATGTAGGGGTTGGTTTGGTCAGAGGTCTAAGTCTCTAAGACTAACAGAAATCCCTTGAGGGTCATCTTCATTGTTGCAACTGTGGACATTGGTCCACTGTGGTTCATCTGGCTTTGTTGGGCGTCAGAACACAATTGGCCCTTCTTTGGAGGAGGGAAGCCAGGGCGGGGAGGATGATATTGGTCATTGCATGTACTCTTACGGGCTGGGGGCGTTACCTGTCGGCAGGGAGTGTTGGGCGGGAGGAGTAGGACGAAGGTTCTGCGTCCTCCCTGGCAGGTGAGTCAGTAGGACAGAACAGCAGTGACAAGTACACAGAAAAGTGTGTGGAGGAATTAATTGGCATAAAGACTAAATTGGGGAGAAAAAGAGAAAAAAAAAATTGGCAACTCTAAATTAACTTCACACCAGTGTGAAGTGAGCAGTGCTATCTTTGAGTTCATTTCATTACGCGTGCCGTGAAGCTTGGCCAATGTGACCCTGGCCATACGTACAAACAGAGACCAGTTGACCAATGATGACAGTCCGGACAGACACAGGATAAACAGACAAAGCCAGATGTAGGAGCGGTTAGCACCGCTAAGAATAGCTAAAAAGTTTCTTGTGTATTTCTTACCGAGTCTTTGTTGCGACCAGGGCCATAGCGCGTCTAATCGGCGCTCTCGCGCGCGCACGCGGGGGAGTTTCCCAGGCAGGATGTAGCGTGTGGACGTTATTCCAACAGTTCCTTTCTAGGAACCAGGATTATTGCATGTTTTATGTGTGGGTACCTATGGGGACACGTGACGGGATGAACAAACTCCACACAGAAAGGCCCTTTCGCCAACCCCACCTAAGGTATGGGCACTGATGACGCGGGGGACATAACACGCCCCCAGCTGTGAGGCGACAGCGCTACCAACTGCAATACCTGTTGTACCCATTGTACCTGTCTGTCTGTGTCCCTTTAATGCTCATATAGTATACAGTATATGGAGATCTCAGTATCTGTCGGTCTGCTTGTGTCCCTTTTATGCCCATACATGGAGCTCTCTGTATCTGTGTGTACTTCTCTTTCATGCCCATATATGGCGATCCCTGATGTCATCTGCATTATGCCCATAATTGGATTGGTGGTTCTGCACAACCGGATCTCCATATATGCCTATACAGTATATGGGCATAATGGTCAGATCAGTGGAACTGGACAACCGCCTAACCGATGAGTTATTTTTTATTTTATTCGATTTTTTAAACTTTTTTATTCGATGACAATATCTTGAACATGAAGCTCCTCCCCGAACCCAGGCTCACTTCTTGCCAGCAGCGCCGACCGATGCCTTCTTGGTGCCTCGTACTTTCTTCATTCTGTTCTTACGCTCCTTGCGCTGTTTCCTGGAGGTCACCTTTTTATCGTCTGCCGTGTCCGTGTCTGTGAGTCTGTGTTTGGCCTCGTACCTCTTGGCGTCGCCTAGGGAGTCGTACACCATGGCGAAACCCGTCGTCTTGCCACCACCGAATTGGGTCCTGAGGCCGAAGACGGACACCACGTCGGGAGTAGTCTTGTACATCTTGGCAAGCTTCTCCCCGATCTCAGCCTTGGAGACTGTGGGCTTGCCTGGATGGAGGACAGTGACGTCCATTTGTTTCCTCTGAAGCCACGGGTTTGGCATGAAGTTAGGGGTCCTGACCCCCACCGTGTCGATCATCTTGACCTGATCAGAAGAAAGGATCCTGAGGTATCCTACGAGTTAGGTTCTGGCGATGAACTCCCTCTGGTCCTCTGCAACACACACACCGAAATGTAAGTCGATCCGTCGGACGGTTGATCCTTGATGTCATCAGCATATGCCCATATACGGTCATCTCGGAGGGATTTGCGGTTTTGGACAATCGGATCTCCATATATGCCTATATACTGTATGCGGGCATATCGGTTGGATCTGCGATTCTGGACAATCGCCTGCATCCAACCCACCCGACGCCAGGCACTGCACTCCCTCTGGTCCTCTGCGATGCAGGTGCTGCGTCATTGGACTGTTCTCGTGATATGCACGATGTGCAGACACACACATACAAACAGATTTGTGTAATTTAGAGTTAGATAATGTGTAATCTTGCTGTACCCATTTGTGTGCATATCTTTGATGCTCTAATCTGAATACCTTTCCAAAGTGACTCATTTCCGAACTCAGCATCTTCAAATTGAGTTCAACATCGGTCTCTCCCACACAGCCAGTGTGGTGAGACGTCCTGTGATGTACAGTACTCACAGGCAGACCGGGCATACAGCCAAAGCTGCAAAAACATACAGATACACATCATTTAGAAACATGCACTGTTTGTCTCTTATGCACATATGCACACTGACTCCCAGTGACATTTTCATTTCGGTTGAAGGATGTTATGTCATAATAACTATTATCAACCCCCCCCTGCCAGACCCACTTCTCTCTCTAAATAGGCTCTACCCCTCCCCCTCGTCTTGTACCATAACTTTCATGATGCTGTAATCCTTCTATGGAGAACTGCCTCTGGGCTCCCTCCTCAAATCCCTGTACTTGTACAGTATCCTCATATCCCGTATCCGTCTCCCTCCCATTGCACGCAGAGAGGGTGAATCACCATGCATTGCGTGTCAAATCTAAATGGCAATATTTCAGCGGGGCCCTGCAACAAAGCCTGGCATTTTACAATCTGGCCCACTTACTGATATTAATTATTAAAAGCTGTGTCCACGTTTTGCGCCTCCCTTATGCAACATCGTGCCCAATTTCACAGTGAATATTCTAGCCTTTTGGCCCCGTTCAATTCCTGCATTAATACCCTGAGCTTCACTCACAAAGGAAGACGTTTGGCCCTGGACGGGAGGTCCAGTGTGTCAGTCAATATGGTGTAATGTCAACGATTGACCTTATTGCGAAAGCCGTGTCCCTCTTGGCAAGATCAGCATCTGTCTATGCATTGTTAGCCAACATTTATGTAAGGGCAGCAGTGGCTCAGGTAGAGCCGCTTGGGATTCTGGAGGTTTTTCCTGGTCGATCCCCACTGAAGCATAGTGTCGAAGTCTCGTTGAGCAAGACACCGAGCCCTTAACTGCCCCTGATGTTGCCTCCGCCTTCAGTGTGTACGCTACATCAGAGGTCTTCAACAGGGGGTCCGGGACCCCTAGGGGTTCCTCAGATTTACTACAGGGGGGGCTGCCAAATCTTTGTGTGATAGGATCATGTTTTTTTAGCATCCCTATTCTTAGTGGAACATTAGCCAAAAAATAGCAGATCTATAAGCTCACGAGTCACGACGCCTCGCACTGCGAGGCGTCTTGAGCTTGTAGATCGGCTATTTTTTGGCACAGAGGATTGGGAGAAGAAGAGCAGACTAGTAGGTATTGACAGTTCAAGAGGTTAAATGTGTGAAAATACACATTGATACTGTGCTGTCAAACAAGCCTAAGCTGTATAAGAAATCGATGAACATCTGCAACACAATTTTATACGATATGTAGTGGGGGTCCCTGCTCCATCTCTCTCTCAGCTAAGGGATCCTTGGCCTGAAAACGTTGAAGACCCCTGCGCTACATTATATAAATAGGCTTGGCACCCTAATCCTCATCATCTGCTATTGGAGTATAGCGTTTTCACTTTGCTACATAAAACCTTTTATGTGTGTTTGTTTGTTATTTTCACAGTTCTCTTAATGCTGCTCTCCTTCCTAAATCTTGAGAAAGAGATTTCTAATTTCACTTGAAATACTCTGTTAGATAAACGTTAAAGCTGCATTGTGCAGGCCCGGGTCCCGGGTTCGAGTCCCAGGCGATCTTTGCTGCGTCTCTCCCCCCACCTCTCTCTCTCTCCCCGTTTCCTGTCCATCTCCTCTGTATGCCATAAACAAAGGCAGAAGATCCCAAAACAAATACCTTTAAAAAAAGAAAAAGCTGCATTGTGCAATATGTTTGATAGTAACAAGGCCTGCATAATACGTACAGTACACACTGTGTGAAGGTTTTGTTGTTTATTTTCCTCCTTTCTAAACTCCTCCGTTACTCTTCAAAATACATTCATAGAGAAGTTGACATTTGTATATTACACTGTATACTGTACGTACTGTATGTTAAGTTAATGTTTGCGTGTAGTGTGTGCTTCTACACAATAAAATACACAATGTTAATTTAACAATGGCCCTCATCAACTTGAGGATGTTACTGTGTGGTGTGTATGTGTGTGGGTGGGTGTGTGGATTGGAAGTGTGTGTGTGTGTACTTGCACACAAGGAAGCTCAGAAAGAGATAAGACCGATAAGAACGCAGCAGGTAAGAAAGATAAGAGGGCACGAGAACAAATTATCTACGAAGCAATTGATAAGAGGCAATTGAATGATCGGTCCGTCTGTCTCGTTTTCTCCCCCTCCAGCTCCTGCTGCGGTGCGCGGCCGCTCAGAGCCACGGGGCGAGGAGCGGCAGGGCGGTCCGGGCGTCACGCGATCGGGGCAGCACCGCTGGAGCACCGTCAGCAGCCTGAGCGCCGACAGCGGCGTGGTGGGCCTCAGCGACGAGCGCGAGGAGGAGGACAGCGAGCCCCGCGCTGGGGGGCGCCACCACCACCACCGGCGCAGCCGCGGGGGCGGGGCCGACGTGGAGCGCACGGACAGCGGCATCGGGCCGGGCCTGGCCCGCGGCTGGAAGCGGCCCTCTGCCTCGCTCCGGGCCTGGGAGGCCCAGCGGCCCTGCCCCGACTGCGGCCAGCGGGACGGCGGAGCCTCCACCACCAGGGAGCGGGGGAGCGAGGGCATGTGCGAGCGCTGCTCCAAGCTGCGCACCGAGCGCAAGGAGGCCATCCTGGAGTTCCTCAACACAGAGTCGAGCTACGGCGAGGACCTCCGCATCATCAAGGAGGAGTTCTACTGCCCCATGCAGAGCGCCGGCCTGCTGACCGCCGAGCACCTGGCCGTGGTGTTCGGCAACGTCCAGGAGCTCATCGATGTCAACGAGCGCTTCACCGAGCACCTCCAGGACAGCATCGACCAGGCCTTTGACCAGGTGACACACTCACACGCACACACACACACACACACACACACGCACGCACGCACGCACGCACACACAAACATGAATGAATCATCCATTTCAGTTGCTCTGTAGTCTTTACCATAATCTTTATCTTATCATCTCATTAGTGACCATTAAGAGAGATAAGGAACACTGACACAGTGTCAGACAGGCACGTGCACACATACGGTAGGCATCAAAGGGGGCTTGAGCCCTTTCCCTTTTATCCGTCTGTAATAAGTGCCCTCTCCAAACCATGAATGCAGTTTTTACTATGGTGAAAGAAATGCAAATGCCCCCTTTTCCATGCCATACCTGAAGGCAGCGTTCAAGAGAATTGCCTTGTCCAAACTCTCCTGAACTAGAATGCAGCATCTTATGTTGAAAGAATTGCGCTCTCCGTGTAGGAATCCATGCCGTTACTCCACATCTCCAGTATTGACTTGATTATGTTTAATTCAACACACACCGATAATAGCCGACCAACGCGTCACGCTGCGACACGCTGTGAGCTTGGAGGTCTGCTATTTACAATGTTTCCTCCAAAAGTGCCCTTTTAGAAATTTCAGCCCCTGCCTCTTGAACATTTTCTGCATGTCCATGGTGTCAGATGAACACAGTATCAGTGTACTACTGTGCGCTGTGCTCGCATTCATGAGCACGCAGATCCACACATCAGAAGGCGCGCCATCCCTCGAATCCAAAACTCACATTGTTGACAGTAGAAGGTCTTTTCTCCAGGGTGAATACGGTGGTGTCGCTTCAAATTAGCCAAGTCACTGAAGCTCTTGTCACACTGTTTACAGGGATAAGGTTTTTCTCCCGTGTGGACCCGCCGGTGTCTCTTTAGACTACACGAGTCAATGAAACTCTTGTCACACTGTTTACAGAGGTAAGGTTTTTCTCCAGTGTGGATACGCTGGTGTCTCTTCAGAGCATCTAACCTACTGAAACTCTTGTCACATTGTAGACAGTGGTAAGGTTTTTCTCCGGTGTGGACACGCTGGTGTGACCTCAGGTGAACTGACTGACTGAAACTCTTGTCACACTCTTTACAGATGTGCTTTTTCAGATGACGTGTCTTTACTTCTCCTGGTGGAATTAAAGCGAAGTGCTGAGCTCTGCGATAAGACCTCGGTTCATTTGTGTCTTCTTGTTTCGGTCTGGTTGCAGAGCTGATTGTTTGCTGACAGGCTGCCAAGCGTATCGGTGCATTTCTATGCATTTTACCACTAATAAATATACCTCTTGCTCTCACTCTGACTAAGTGAAAGTCTCATGGTATTTTCACACCTTATAGGCCAACCAGAGATCTGGTCTGATGACATACACAACACAAACCGTTGTCCAGTATTGTAGGTGGATCTTCATCTTACTACTATAATCCGAGAGGGGTCCCCCAATTCGGATGGCGAGCACAGGAACACTCAAAATAAACTGGGTTTTCCCCAGAGGCATGAGCATGTTATAGGCTATATCTTTCCTACCTTCAATAGTCTTACATGATGAGTAATTCAAATTTTTATAAAAGATTTTGATGTCATGCTACACACGTCATCACCATAGGCATGAACCGTGACATCACAAAATCGCCATGCCTCACGTGACATCACAATATCACTCATGGTGCAAATCGCGATTTCTTTTGTCACAATAATCGCGATATGACATTTTCATATCGTCCCATCCCTAAACCACACACACATTTGATTGCATTTGTACAAGTGGCTGTTGTGCTGACTTTGGCGACTGACCGATATGGGCCCCTCGGCTTTGCTTCCCCCGCAGAGAGACGAGGACCTGCTGACGGTGTGCATCGGAGAGATCTTCCTGGAGTTTGTCAACATGCTTCCTGCCTTCCAGACCTACTGCCTGCAACAGTCCACCTCAGTCAACATGCTCAACACCCTGGAGAAGGAGAAAGAGCTTCTCAGGTACAGTACACATTACATTAACCCATTTAGGCCTAGAATTATTTAATTCTTTAACTATTGAAAAATAGCACCAAGTGCAGCACTGCGAGCTCTTTGAATATATCTTTTTAAAAGCGAACATTTGTAACTCAAATATTTGCTTCTGGGTGTTTCCTGGAACAACATACTTTGAGGTGGGTCATTTTGGGGGTCCTTGACATGAAAAGGTTTGAGAACCACAGATTTAGAAGAAGGATTTAGAATCAGGTCAAAAATATTCAAAGACTTTTGTGTTTTCAAATGTTCACGATTTTTCAGAAATAGATCTGCAAAGCTCGCAGTGCGGCACTCAGTGCCACGCTGTGAGCTTGTTGATCTGCTGAGTTAAAGCAGACTGCAATAAAATAAATTAAAGACATACAATAAAGAAACAAGAACAAAAAACAAACAAAAACAAAGGAACAGGCGAACAGCATCAATGTTCATGAAATTATCCATACACATATAGTCAATCATTCAGTAGTGTGCTTTCTGATGTTTGTTAGTTCATTAGGTGTTGTTTTGAACTTACTATGGAACAGTGTCGGCTCTGACTTCACCCGAATAGTGTGTACACATATAAATCATCCATCTGCCATCCACCCAAATGAATGTCTCTGATATATAGAGCCGTGCCTGCACGGACATAACTTATTAATCAGTTCTGCGAGGAGCCCAAATTAAATGTCAACGTCCGTTTTTGCTGCAGTAGAATAGCGGTAGAATAGTAGAAGTAGGAGCTCTGCCCACTCTCCATTTGCGAATGCACAGGACACAACTGGAAAACGTAAAAGTTAAAAACCTAGCTTATAGATAGATAGATAGATAGATAGATAGATAGATAGATAGATAGATAGATAGATAGATAGATAGATAGATAGATAGATAGATGGATGATAGCCTGTGTATCCGGCAGCTGCTTTCTACTCCAAATCATTTCACTGTGTGAACCTATGAATTAACATTTGATCATGGCCGCGAATCCTGTCAGTGGGACGCCAGGGAGGGAGCTTTAAAGAATCAATGAAGTTACAGCAAGCTGCTTTGCGTTGCTTACATTAGGGGTCTTCCAACGTTTTCAGGCCAAGGACCCGAAGCAGGGACCCCCACAACCTTTTCAGAGATTCCATATACTTTCATTGTTTGACAGCACGATCATCAGTGTATTTTGGATTCATGTCAATTTGTGTTTTCAGATATTTAACCACTTGAACCGTCAATACTTAATAAACTTGACCTTTCACTCTGTACTTGGTCTGCTCTTTTTCCCCTCTATACTAAACCTTTTTGCCTAGTTCTCAAAATAAGGAAACTAGAGTTCAAGTGGTTAATACAAAAAAGGAGAAAAAGGTTTCTATCACACAAAGATTTGGAGGACCCCTTTTAGTAACTCTGAGGACCCCCTAGGGGTCCCAGACCCCCTGTTCAAGACCCTTACATTACATTATGCACTGTGTACCTTATAGCCTCTCACGCTGTAGATGGCCATGAGCAAACAAGCAAAAAAGATGGCGGACTTGGAATTCAAGAAAAGACACCCAAATTAATAGTTTCCACATTAATTATGTATTATATCACTCAACCGCAATGATCTGCCATAAATCAGAATGTAATTTTTTATTACCCAATTCCGCATGTTCCGCGGATAACCACTATACCATCTTTACTATGGTATAGAATCGTGCTCAGACAGTCTCAGATGCTATAACCTTAATTGAACTTTTATACCCATGTGCAGGGCAGCCATTGAGCAGTATATAATATCAGAAATGAAATATGTACTAATGCGCATGTGTCTGATGTAGCTATTCTTTGTGCTTTTAAACCATGTTGAGAGCTTAATTTACGGTAAATCTTAGTGGAAGGGTTTTGTGGGAATGGCATGGGTTTTCAACTGGCCACTTACCATCACATACTCATTTATTAGGCCTTTGTAGCCTCCTGAAAACAGTGAAAAGTAATTGTTTATTTGAATTGTTTACTTCGACTCCATTTAATTTTCAGGATTCTTTGTTTCATTTCTTGGGTAAAGGTCTCTTTGGGAGTTATGTTTCTTCAGTGCTGTGCTATGTAATTCTTAATGGAAGAGACAGGAGGCTATCATTAATTCAGAACAGGATCTAATTTGAGAACAGAGCTGAAATCATTGCTATTTTTAAGCCCAGACAGCCCTATTACTGAGGCAGTGCTGTGGTTCACGTTAATCAACTTAAAATTCCTTTCCCAAGACACACAAAGTGTAAGCACGTATCTCATTCTCTCTCTCCTCTCATCTCTTTCAACTCCCCATGTAGAATCTTTCTGGACGTGTCGCAGAATGACAACACGGCGTTGCGTCGCATGAACCTGCGCTCCTTCCTCATGGCTCCGCTCCAGCGCGTCACCAAGTACCCCCTCCTGCTCAGCCGCATCAGCAAGGCCACCACCGAGTGCCACCCGGACCACGGGCGCCTGCGCGAGGCCAAGAGCCGCGTGGAGTCCCACCTGGAGCACATCAACATGAAGACCAAGCAGGAGGGGACGGGCGTCACCTGGTCCCTCCGCTCCTTCCGCCGCGACAGCCGAAAGAACCGGGAGGTGATCAACATCGAGATGAGGGAGGTGTCCATGAAGACTGTCGGCTGGGCTAGGGAGAACACACGCTTCGTCATGGAGGGGCCCCTCCAGCTGTCGCAGCCGGCAGACGGACAGTGGGTGAAGAAGGGCAGCAAGGCCCTTAAGTTTCAGAACGTCCAGAGTCTGCTGATGGTGAGGACGCAGCGGGGGTCCGGGGAAGGCCCGGGGCAGGGCCCCGATCTCTTGAACAGGGGGGATCAGGGGGACAGAGGGGGGGAGACCATCTGGGATGGTGTCCTGGTCCTCATCAAGGACAAGAGCAGTGGGAAGTTCACGGTGCTGAGAGAACCCATCCGCCTGGGGAACTGCGTGGTGTCGGCAGAGCCAGACTGCGAGGACACCTTTGAGGTCCTGGACATTCGGCGGGAGTCCTTTGTTTTCCGGGCCTCTGACAAGTCCCGCACACAGCAGTGGTTCCGTCAGATCAAGAGATACGCCCGAGACCTGGGCCCCTGGAGGAAAAGACGCAATGCCCTGCCCAATATCATGATCAACACGAACCAGACGCGATCCTGAGACTCAACATCTCCCTCTCTGATTGGATATGTTGCTGTATATAACCCCTGCTCATTACTACTGACTACTAAACTGACAACGCAAAGCATTTCTGACTAACTACATCAGGACTGAAAGAGGCTGGTAGACTCGGTCATAATACAATTATAGCACTTTTTTTTCTTTTTACAAAACTAGAAGTGCTCCATAATGTCACATACTGTTGTATGGAGTTTTAAGCTGTCTAAAAGGCTATCAGCCACTTGGACAACCAAAAACGTTGACCTGGGTTGGGAGCTATGCCAGCCTTGATTGTAAAAGACTGTTTGCTCTCTTGAATAAAGAGAGATGTGTTTTCAGTATCCTAAACAAGGTGTCTGTGTTGAGAAGCATGACTGAACATTCAACCGAAAAAAAGAAAATCTGTAAAGTCATTTTTTTAAGATGCACAAATGAGTGGAAAAACTACAATTACCATTTAATGAGTGTGTAATGGGAGACTTGGACCACAGCTTTGTTCAATTGTTTGTTTTTACAGTGGTGAGTTCAGTCACTGCCCTCTGTCTCCCTCTGCTGTATGTTGGTGGGATAGCAACATACACTGCCAGAGAGGCAGTTAACAGGCTGAACAAAGGACTGACCTACTATATCACTGTGTTTAGGCGAAGAAGTCATGTAGCAGCAATAATCTCTGCCAATTCTGAAAACTACAGTAGCTATAAGTATTTTAATTCATCTACATTTCCTTTGGCTTTCATGGAGATTGAGTTACTTCTATTTGGAGTATGGGTTCAATTCAACGCCAGTAATTGAGGCCTGTCGTTATCATTACAGGATCGATGGGCTTTGTTTTCAAGTAGCATACTAATGCTAAGTAATGCATCATTCCATGAAAACGCCAGTGGAACTAAGATGATGATCGATTAAGAGCTATACTTGGGAATCCTATCCTGGCTCTCACCCAGCATCTTTGTGTGAAATGGATGAAGTCAAACGCTCCTTGACTGTGATATTAGTGGGCCATGAAGTCCACCCATGCCCTAAACATGCCCTATGTTGCCACAGGGTTTCAGACATGTACTATTGTGTGGGCAGACTAAGTGATGAGATTTTGTGCCTTTGGTATTTGATTACCTTACCCTAAATTGACTGAAATATTTGTAACATGTCACAGTAGCATTTGTGTTTGAGACCTGGCATAGAGTGCCCTCTGTCGCAATGTTGCAAAATGGCACTTCCCTGAGATGAACTTGCAGGCAATAGTAATCAATCCATCTACTTTACCTGGCTGCTAATAATATACAGTAACTCAGTCATGATGAGCTGTCTCCCTATCCTGTCAGTTGTGTGTGTTGTAACGGTTTCTGATGTTTTTTTTAATTTATTTTATGAAGCTTCTGCATTTTTGTTTGACGCACTTTATTATGGCTTGCTTTCCATACCCAGAAAAGGTTGACAGTACTCTCTCCAGAAGATCTGCAGTTGATAGAAACTAAATTGTATTGTCTTTGTTTATTCACCTGTAGCCTCCCTTACCGTGAGTTCAAGAAGTATTTCACATGTCTGCAGGTCGAGGCAATACAGTTGGCTTACGCATCAAACCAAAATTATGATGTAACCGTTTTGACATGTTAATGTCAAGGAGTAGCACTGCTAGAACAGGTAGCTAATCACTGTGTTTGAATTGAAGGCATAGAGAGCACAGAGCTCCACCTGCCTGCTACTCTTCCATTGGCACCCTCACTGTTAAAAAACTCTCTCAGCTTCCACAATTTCAACAGTCTATTACCACTTCTGTGTCAAAGGATGCCGTTGCAGAAAGAGAAAAAAAAACACTTTTCCAAAACAAATGTGCTGAGTTGTATACATTTTATTTTCCGTTGCAATTTTAAGACCTAATGTAAAATTTCCCAGTGTAATATATTGTGAATTATATTAAATATTTTAAATGCAGCCTGACTTATTGTTGTTTCTCTCATTGTTATGGAATAACCTGTGAAACGCATTATTATTGAGTAAAAATAGTCACCTCAAATATTTTACTTTGCACGCACGTCCCAGTTTGATAATGGGAAGATGTAAATGTGTCACGATCAGATAGCAAGATCCATGACTTGGTGGAAGTTGCTTGATCAGACCAGGGTCAGGTGGGATACCTGACTGACAACATCATAGAGACAAATAAAGGGAATTGGTAAAAAAAAAAAGCTGGTCAACAGCTAGTTAGTAGTACAATGTCCAAAACCACTGAACAATTCCAAGGACATTTCTATATTGGAGTAATTAATTAAAGACAGCGCTGGCCAGGAAACAGTGGCAAAGGGCGAGTAACGCTAGGCATGGATACATGGATGAAGTAATAGACTGGGCCAAGGGCCCTTGACTACCAGGCGGCCCTTGGGCCACAATACAAGGCTGGTCTACAATTTACAAGTGTATATACAGTAGGTAAACACTGTATAATCCCGTTCAGATCCATCTAAAAAAATTGAATAGTTTAAAAAAGCATTGCAGATGCCCTAGCCCTTTTTCAGTGGTATTGTGTGTAATATTGTAACATTTAGAAAAATGGACTTTTAATATTCATGAGCTGTATGCCATAAAAATTCAGGATTTTAACAAAAAAGCTTGGAATAATTCACTGAATGTGAATATATGAAAGTTTGAAAAAATATATTAAAGTTTTAAGAAAATGTACTTTTACACAATATTTTATTTCTTTTCTGTACAGTACAAGGCTCCTCCTATATTGCTGTTTGACTAACAATGCAAATGTAAATACACATGCCTTACAACTCAACTAGTGCTTGCAAGCCCACCCGACTGCCCATTCTGGGAAGCGCATGGCGAGGCCCAAAAAGAGTCTAAATCCATCCATGTAAGTTGCTCTGGACAAGTGTCTAAATATTACTAATAAAGTTACGTTTAATTCTCTATGATAGTGCTAGCACTATTTTGTCACGGAAAGGCAAAACTCTGCATTGTTGGTTGCGGTGTCAAGTTAAAGGGAAATTATTCAACAATCTAACTCACCCAGGACAGTCAGGACCACCTCCCCAGATCACATACTGTAAAACAAGAGGACAATACATTGCTAATCTGCCTGCTTACCCTTTTAATTAGGTTTCGTTAATTAGGGGGGTAGTAGCCTTGAAAGAAAGAAACATACTTGAAATGAAGAACGTAGAAATATTTATTTTGAAGGACTTTAGAGCAAGTGATCCAAATTAGGATCAAATACAGAAATAAAAAACTGAACTGGAATCATTTGTAAGCAACAACACATGGCACTCATCACAAATGGAAACAAAAGCACAAATTTGAATTTAGCCAAAATACAGTATCTTGAAAATGCTATTGCTAATCTACAAGCAGAAACACGTAAATTTCCAAAATAAAGTCATAAGACGGAACACTGCCGTACTTGAAAACATCTGCTGAATAGCCTTTGATTTATTCGGACCACACTGCTGTCACACTTATGGTTTTCTAGAGAAAGCAGCACTCAAACAAAATATAAAATGGCACAGCTGATGTATTCGTTGGCACATGAAGGCTACATGGCCATTGAAGGTGTATTTAACTAGAAACAGAGCAGAGTAGTTTATATCTTGTTAAGTGCACCCATTGCCAGTTCTTTGGCTCGTTTCTTCCTTCTGAGGCCTCAATTATAAAACACCAAAGCTTGTGTCTTACTGGATTTACCACAATAATCAGGTTTAATGGATTCTGTGTTTTGTTTTGTTGGGATAGTAAGTATCATTGGACAAAGTAAGGATGTTAGAGACATCTTATAATCATTTTAAATTGTCAAAATCAAACAGGTTCATTTTATAGATGAGGCCCCCGGGCTTGCCATTGATGTCACAAGCATCAAGACAGTGTCTTACAAACCACATACAGTATGTTATATTTTTTACCACAACAATAAACTCAATATGACAGGAAAAACTCGTCTTTGGTGACCACCATATATCTCAACTGAAGTAAACATCAAAACTCTAGACAAGGTGCCGACTGCCGACAGTTACAAAATCAATTCAACAATTGCAAAGGTTTAAACCAACAATCAAAAAATGGTATCCGGCGAACTGTGATGATGATGCTGGGAACAAAGGAACATAAAAAAAAAAAAAGCATCATCTGACTGCCTCTCAAAACATTTGCTCTGATGACACCTCCCCAAACACCTTTGACAGTCTGTCATCATATCTAAATCACTTCTCATGCATGCAGCCAGTCACACACCCACACACTCACTAAAACACTCACACAGTCTGTCCTAGGCTGCTGGGTTATCGAGCCCGATTCATAATTCGTCGCACAGCGGTGTTGCGGGGCAAAACTACCCGACCTATAAGCTAACAACGCATCGCACCCGAGGCTCGTTGTCAGCTTGTAGATTGGCTATTTTCGCTGGGCAACGCCGTCGTGCGACGGAGCATAAATGAGCCATCAGGCAGACCCCCTGGTTCTTCCAGCTGGAAATGGGGGTGAGGTCTCCAAGCCTGCAGCAGCCGTGGAGCGGTCCCAGCCAAGAGTGGAGCTAGCGCACAGTTCCTGCACCATCCTCCATCTCCCACAGCTTATCCCCCTTTGGGGGGGGGGGGGTTCTACTTGTCTCCCCCGGCCTCGGGCTCCTTGGTCAGGCCGCGGATGGACAGGTCATACACCACCTCCTCGATCTTCTTCACGTCGTACTTGAGGCCGTCGTAGCGCTTGCGAAGAGGGTCGTTCTTCAGGTTGAGCAGGCGGAAGCCTGAATCCAGCTCGTTGATGAAGTTTGAGATGCGCAGTGGCCTGCCGTAGTCTCCTGCCGTCACACTGTTCACTGCCAGCCGGGACTACGAGGAGGAAACAAAGTAACGATTTGTTGAACTTAAAGACGACAACACTGGACATTTACTATAGTCTTCATAACATCTGATGAGGTATCATACAATATCACAGCACTTAACTGGGTAGGGAGAGCGTTTGTGATATGTAACATCACAGCGGTGTTGCATGTGCAATTGTCGTTAATGTGCATTTGGGAAATAAGCCATACAACCTGAACAATTTAACTGACTGGGACTGGCCAACTTTAAATTAGTCCTCTACTAGTAGAGACTACTGCTGCTTATCATGGGAAATCTTACTATTGGTGTTATCTGATTTAAGAATCAAGTCATAAATAAACAACAATTAGCAGTGTTTTTTTCAAAATTATAATTTTTTTAACACAGGCTCATGTCAGCTCTCGTGAACAATTGAAGAGAAGATCCTACGCTTAAGTAATTAAGTCACATTTATGCTTTGGGGCTTAAATCTCTTCTATTGGGCATTGAGCCAGCAGCTTTACACCTTGTACTCGCTGCCTTGAACATTATACAAAGTTATGTTTAATTGCAAACAAGCAGTCAAAGAAAGCAGACAGAACACACATCTAACAGTTGTTTACAATTTGAGTTCTGGAGGACTAAACATAATGCAAATGTATCTGCATCTTGAGTTCTTGGTTAAATAACCTTATTTTTCAAATTCATGGCAAGTCACATTTAGCATATAACATTAAGAAAAATCATATAACCATGTGGTGCACAGTGATGAAATATGTCTGATGCCATTAACGGAATGTATTACAGAAAGATCGTCTACAACATACAGTGACTTCCCAGCACTTACCAACTCACTGGCCATGATGAGCACACCTGCCAAGTAGTCCTCAACGTCCAGGTGAAAGCCCTTCTCTCTGACCACTTCGACTGAAGGGAGGAGAGAGCAGGACGGACAGTCCAAATTAGAACCTGACTTAGGGCTGTCACAATTATTACATAATCGTCTAATCGTGATTATTTGACATTATCGCAATTATTTTGTCATAATCGTGAATGTTGAAAAATTTCAGAAATAGTGGAAATAGCCGATCTACAAGCTCACAACGCGTCGCATCGCGACGCGTTGTGAGCTTGTAGATCGGCTATTTCCACTATCAATGTTATTTTTTAAGTAGTAAGTTGTCAAATATGCCAGTAATTTCTTTGTATATTTAGGTTATGTCTCTGTCTACCATGTACAACTTCAAAGCCTAAAAGCCAAACAGAAATGTAATTATCAACGACAAAAACACAATTAAATCGTTGATCGCCAATTATTTGAGTGACAATTAATCGTCATGTAAAATGTCATATCGTGACAGCCCTAGTCCAAATTAGAACCTGACTGGTGCCAGATTTTTTATGATGATTTGCTATTCTGTGTTGTATTTGGTGATGGCATTGAAATTCTGAATGAATGTCAACGTAAGACACGGCATGCATGCATATGCCTGGACAAATGCAGATTTCTACTACATTCATACATTTTATAAAAATCAAACCTCGGTTCGAAGTGGAGCGGTGAATTTGAGCAGTTCCAGGTAAATATATAAAATATATAAATATATTCACCTATTTATATGTCAATTCTTGATTGCCCGTGGCTTGCTACGGTGGCTGCATGCTGAATAGATGGAACAGAGATATTTTGGATAGACTGTTCAAAGTCCCTGACTTTTTTCACCTATTTTATATATTGACATGTGTCAATTCTTGATTGCCCGTGGCTCGCTACGCATGCTTCGTGAGCCTCCACTCTAGCGGCTATCACGGGCAGACGCAGACAGCAGAGGGGGTCGACTCGAGATACGCCAACATACCATGCTTGTTAGTTGTTATTAACGGACTACACGCACACACACAACAGCTGATCTTCACGCAGACAACACCTCGATGTGCGTCTTGCGCGAGGCGTTGTGAGCTTGCAGCTCTCTCTCTCTCTCTCTCTCTCTCTCTCTCTCTGAAATACGATTCTCTCTCTCTCTCTCTCTCTCTCCCTCCTCTCCCCCCGTCTCCCTCTCGCTGCCGTTAACCTTTGTTTTTATCGCGACGTGGTGTGTGTGTGTGTGTGTGTGTGTGTGTGTGTGTGTGTGCGTGCGTGCGTGCGTGCGTGCGTGCGTGCGTGCATGCGTAGATCCTGTTCGAACTGAACGAAACAATCTTTTCCCACTAGACGGGACAAAAGCTGAAAGCTGTGCACTGGGAGCTCGTGCTCTGCACACCGCTCCAATGATTAAAATAGTTATAGTTTGTATATTTATAATGTTTTTGTTGTTCAACACAGACCAGTTCTGTAGAAGCATTAAATATTATGATAACATAATTAGGGTTGACGTTTTAATGATTTTCAAGAAAACAGAAGTCGCTTTCACTCTAACACAGTGGCCACTGGGCACTGTTGAGCACTGTGGACTCTTGGCAGTACAGCCAAGAGTCCAAGTGATCAACTGGAATATTCCCATGAGTTGGTACCTACTGCCAAGTATCTCAGCTACTTCTTCCCGTTTCACCAGGTTCTCACTCTCCAGGTAAACCACAAATGCTGCCAGGAAGACCAATCGTTGAAGAACAAACCGCCAGTGTTCATGGAACCTAAATGCAAGTGGGGAAAAAGAGGGAGGGTGAGAGAAAGTTACTTGCATATTAATGATAGAAATTATACAAATTCTAAGATTGATAATAATTAGCCTGTTAACCAGCAAGTTTAAATTGTTTGTAAAACATTCTGCCCTATCAGTAGCAGAACTTGAATGGCTTTGAATGGCTGATATTCCATCCTGTACATTACATCATGTATTCCATATAAAGCCATAGCCATTACATGTGCTTAGTGCTGCTGCTATTGTTTGTTATGTGGATTTTGGGGAAGATTTTTGTGTGTGACTGAAAAACATAATTATGTACAAAAAATGAATTGAACACATAGGTCAAAAGGATGACAAAAAGTCCAAGAGCTTATTTCAGTTGTGGTTGTATGACCACAAAAGCTGAAATGTGTTTTCTGTAAAACATTCACATTCAAATGGATTTAATACTAGATGTCAGAGCTGACCGCCAGTCACCACCCATGAATTAATGGGTGAGTAGTCAGAGTACTCAGTCAGAGTGAACCGAAAGTCACAGAGATGAATCCTGCCATGAATTTGCATTGAGTATTCTAGAATAGAATAGTAGAAGAATACAATACAATACAATAGTCCACACTCCTTGGGGTGTTTTTTAGTCACGATACTGTATTATATGTATATACACACATACAGTAGGTGACATTCGTCCTCTGCATTTACCCATCCTATAACAACTGGGAGCAGGGAGCAGCCACTGGATTCTAGGGCACGCAGGGAGCAATTAGGATTTCAGACAGGGACACACATTGACATAGAACCTAATAACCTTTTTGGTCTGGGGAAAGACAGTAACCAGGGTCCCTTGCCGGTCCATTGGCTACCACTCTCTGGTCACGGACTAATATAACGTCGCTCAAGTGTTGCTGAGATTCTTCAAAGATGCCAAGAACTGCAGTAGGCTACCACAGAAACATGTGTGAATCGGCACTAATCGGCGTTGCAGTTAAGTATTTTTGATCTATTTTGCATCTATTACTTCGTTCCTCACTTCCCATGTCTGGCGTTTGGATATACACTGGGAGGCGGGAGCGAACTCGTGTTGGATATTGGTAGCAGTGCGCTCTCGCCTACCAGTGAACATATCCGAACGCTCCCTAACGTGGGACAAGGGAAGTGAGGAAAAGAAGCCACATTTTCAAAAATAGATTAAAAATATTTAATGGCAACGCTGATCAGCACCGATTCACACACATTTCTGTGGTAGCCTACTGCAGTTTTTGGCATCTTTGAAGAATCTCAGCAACACTTGAGCGACGTTATATTAGTCAGAGAGAGTAAATGGACCGGTAAGGGACCCTGGTTACCGTCTTCCCCAAGACAAAAAAGGTAACTAGGGTCCCGAGAGGGGCTAACATCGACAAAGCTGGCCTAGGACAACCAGGCTCACTAACCACTCAGCTATCTATCAGCAGATGACGTACTGTACCTGTAATACTGCTCCACAGGAAATTTTGTTTTTAGGTCTGCAAGGTGTGTCCTGACTGTGCAGAACAATTCCCGAGCCTTTACACATTTACTGGGAACTAGGGAAACAAAAGAAATATGTATTTCAAACATCAACAGTAAAACAGAATCAACAATCTCTGGAGTATCACAGTATCTAGCACTTGCATCGTCTGCGAGTATAGTCACACAGGGGACATGGGGCCGTGTTTCACACATTATAGAACTGAGCAGGCAACATCACCACTTACTTTCTTTAAAGCCAGAAGGCTGGTGGACACCTTGGAGTAGGGTTAGAATTTCCCTAGCGGTTTGTTCCAAAACCTGGACCACCTTCCTGATGTCCTATAAGGATGAGCACGATAGATATAGAGATAAATAGATAAAATTAAGAAAAGAGTAAAACAACAACAATAATAATAATAAAGTTACAAAATAGGATTAAAAAAGGGTAGACTTAATTCTGATCCCAATCTGTACTTGGATTGACTGCCTTAGATTAATTAACAAATAGTAAAATATAAAATAGTCAACACAGCCATTTAATCTATTAACAATACCTGTCAGCTTTATATTCATAATATTTCCTACATGGAATGCCTATTGTTTTCCTTTCAGCAACCGGATTAGAAACTAATGCAGTCATTAAAATTAACCCCATATCAACTTGTGTATGAATGTGTTTATGTATAATTATTACACACTACACAATACATTATAAAATGTGTTGGAAGAGAAGGCTGCTGCTAGCCTAGCTAACAGCTAGTCAGTTTAGCAATTACAGGCTACAGCTAATATAGAAGCTAAGTGCTAACTGAACTGATGATAATTCATTCATGTTTTCACACCTCTCGCACATCCTGGTCGGCGCTCAGGAAGCCCTGGATGTAGGTGAACATGTCGGTCACAGACATGATGGTCAAGGTGAAATGCCCAGAAGACGATGATGACCAAACAAAAGAATTATTCAACGTGCACACGAGTCTTCTCCCTCCTTGGTAAATATTACGTCGCCTCGAGATGACGTCATTGTTGACCACAGGATCCAGATTTTGATGAAAAAAAAAATATATATATATAAAAAAAATGATGAGGCACAAAAATAAAAAAATAAATAGAAATGATGAGGCACAATTTGTATAAAATATAAATTAAATAACACATCATAGGAGCTAAATTGAATGTAATTACAAAAAAAAGAATAAGATTTAAAATAAATAACAAATCCAAAAGATAGAATGGCAATCAAAAAAAAAAAAAAAAAGTATGACAAATGTATGTTTAATTGTTTATGGGGTTATATTGGGTTCAGAAAGTAAGCCCATCTAATAGCCTATTAGTAAAGTCGGTGTTTTTTTATTTGAACTATAATCGAATAGTTTGCATCATAATTTGGATTAATTCTTCATTCTTTGGTGGATTCGGTTTGACAATCATAATGTAATGAATTGGTTCTCAAAGTGGATTCCAGAATTTCCAGGGACTAATAGGGGGGGGGGGTCTAAATTGACCCATACAAGTCTGTAACTCTGACAGTGTACAAATGGAACCAAATGAACCATTTGGTTCCATTTGTACACTGTCTGAGTTAAGGGGAGACCTGCCTGATTAACCTTGAAATGTGAAGGTTTGAGAAACACTGATTTGTAATGTATGCTCATGGTGGCCACCGGGTGGCGCCACAGCAGCGCAGCATCCACTGGAGCAGCTTCAGATGACGCAGCGAGCAGAGCAGCAGCAGCCTGTTGCTGCTCCACTGTGTCTTTGCAGTGTGCAGCTCCATGAAGTTCAGCACTCCAAGAGGAAAACACAGCGGCGCGCCGGGTTTCTTTCTCTCTTGCATATTGTAAACTAAAAGCGCATTCTATCTGATAATAATCTCTCAGATCGTAAAAACGAGCCGCACGTTTTTCTTGTGCTAGTATTTAGGAAACAAGATGTAGATAGGATTAAAAAGTGATGATGATGATGATGTCCTTGTCTGAGATGGAGAAGATCGCAACAGAAGATGATTGCGTGGATTCAGGAGCAGAGACAGGAGGGTGAGTTCCGTGGAAATTGTAGACCTATGTGTGTGACTGTGAGCTAAAATATATAGCCTATATATATTTTCCTTTTTTGTCTAAATTGTCATTCATATTATTCTGATGATTCTGTACACTGTAACATTATTATTACCAAATATGTTTTTATTTATTTATTGTGAGACCAATAACTATTAATTACACGAGTTTGGTATATGATGACAGTTAGATGCACAATGAACTGCTGCAGAAGAATATAATGCTGTAATTCATTGGTTATTATTATTATGGAGCCATTACATTTGACAGGCTATAACTTGGAAAAGGTTGTTGGAATTCTTGGGCTTTATGATCCATATGCCATTAATTGGCACTAAATGATCAGGGCATATTCATGGAGAAGAGAACACTAATAACATTAATGTGGAAAGTTCAGCAATATCTTTATTTTAATCACCAACACATTTCGGGGAGGGGATCATAACTGAAATTAGAATGAGTTTCATGAACGTATTGACTGTTATCTGGTTCCATTTGTACAGAGGAAAAAGGCTTTATAGCTGAAGTTCATATAGAACTTCATCTATAAAGCCCTTTTCCAAGCAGGGGAACAAAGTGCTTTACAATAGCTAGATTTAATATAGACATAAGAGAATAGTAATAATAATAATGAGTAATAATCAAAATATATTCAATGTATAAAGTAGCCTACATAAAAGCAAATGGCAAATGGCATCAAATGACATCTATATGTATTGGCTAAAAATCTAGCCTATACTAGGAAATAATCGTGCATAAAAGAGGCAATAAAACTGTGAGAAGGCCTTGATTTAAGAGTAGCTTTTCAGACTTTGCTGGCCATAGATCCACAGGTAAGGCATTCCAGAGCCTATACTGTAGGTGCCCGGCCCACAAAAGCCTGATCAGACATCCATTGTTGTATCAAGGTGGAAACAGTACAACAAGAGCTGTACTGTGGCAGTGGCTCAGGGGTACAGTGGCCACCTGGCAACCGGAAAGTTCCCGGTTCGATCCCATGGTCCCCCAGAGTTAGTGTCAAATTAAGTGTCCTTGTCGCAGTGTCTTTGTTTAAGTGTCCGGGGTTGGTGTCCTTGATACTTGACCTCCCGATGAGCAGGTTGGTGCCTTGCATGGTTTCCTCCACCATCGGCATCGGTGAATGTAATGCACAATCTCTGTAAAGCAACTTGGATAAAGGCGCTATATAAAATGCACCATTTACAATTTTAAGAGCTCACATTGCTTGATTGTATTGTGTTGTGTTGTGTTGTGTTGTGTTGTGTTGTGTTGTGTTGTGTTGTGTTGTGAGACCCTAAATTGCCCTTTAAACATACAGGTAAAAGTCCTGAGATTGTTTCAAAGTCTCAAATGTTCTCATTTGCTGTGCCTTAAGATTGTTCACAACATCTTCTAGCCAGACAAGGGAATGATATTGGGCTACAGTCACAACAACTACCTGCTGGCTGCTGCACTGGCCAAGAACTGTCACTTGCAGCCTGGAAAAGAGTGGCCTGTCATTTAGAAATTCTTCTCTGCCAGTCACTGTTCAAGTTGTATTCGTTACGGGCCTACAGGCTTGGTATAAGGGCAGGGTAACATGTTGTTATATCAAGGCTTGTTTTAGGAGTCACCTGAGACTATAGCTATTCCATTAGCCCGTGTATGTGTGTGTGTGTGTGTGTGTGTGTGTGTGTGTGTGTGTGTGTGTGTGTGTGTGTGTGTGTGTTATGGGAAACATGGGAAAAAAAATACTCAGCTCAGTCATTCGTGCATGGAAAAGTGCTGATGAGAAAGGGAAAGCAGGGATCTCTCACTGATAACTTGAGACGCGCTCAGTGCGCTGGGGTCATATCCTCCACGGAATCACAGCATTGGCTCACGTGCCCCCCTCCTCCTCCTTCTCTTCTTCCTCTAACTCAGTGGTTCTCAACCTTTTCAGGCCACAACCCCCAAAATAATCATATTTACCTGGGGACCCCCACCCCCCCCACCCCCCCACCCTGACGAGCACTTGGAGTTGTAAGAGTTGAGGCATTACATTTTATATAACACGGTTCTATTATGAAAATAGCAGATCTACAACGCCTCGCAACGCGAGGCGTCGTGAGCATGTAGATTGGCTATTTTCAAAATGTTCTGCCTCTGATATTTGACAATTTGGCCAGGGGGGCGGCGATGATGGGGTCGCCAAAAAGGTTCGCTAAAAACATGGGGTTGTGAGATCAAAAGGTTTGCGAACCCCTGTTATAGAGGTATTAAAAAGTCCTTACACTTCAACTTTATGTTGGTTTGTTTGCTGTTGAGTGAGAAAACAATGTTGCACATTAAGTTAATCCTCTGGGGACCCCCCAAAATAATTTGGGGACCCCCCTGGGGGTCCCAACCCAGAGGTTGAAAACCACTGCTCTAACTCACTCTTCTAGTCTTCTGTTCCCACGTCAACTGTTGCTCAATCCTAGCCCCTCACTCTGATCTGTCTCTGTCATCATCATCTCCGTACTTTGATTTTCCACAATTCCTCTTTAGCTGTCTTTCAGTTCATGCGTCAAGTCTTTGCTTACAGCAAATCTTTCTATCCCTGCTCAGTGTCTTGTTTCCACCCCTCCTACATTTTTCACAATCCATCCATCCAATACATACAATACATACAATACATACAATACATACAATACATACAATACATACTGTAAATACATACATACATCCATACATCCATACACCTATACATCCATCAGAGTCAGAATCACTTTATTTGTCACTTTCTCCATGTATTTGCATACATACAGAAAATTAAATATCGTTCCCCCTCAGTCATTTGCAGTGCAACATAAAAACATCCCATCCCTCCACATTTACAGCCATCGATAGACTAACAGTGTGTAATAGTAGGCCTAATCAAATAAGTTAGATCAACTTGACCCGCTCAGCTCTCCACACACCAAGTCTTTTAGTGTCACTCTCCAGTTGAACTCTGCATGCATGACCGGGCCGTAGCCCGCTATCCGCCTCACTTTGTTTATTGTCTTTGGACGGAGATGAAGCCAGGCGGTGTGGCTGCACGCTTTCGAGGCCAGACTGAGGGAACGGCCAGGCGAGACGCTAACTGGCGCTGCTGAGGCCCGGCCTGCCAAACACACCCGCCCAAGGGAGCACTCAAAACAGACCCCCAACTACCACGACCACCTCCACCATCTCTCGAAAGACTCGTAAACCTTCAGCTTTATGGCTTCGCAAAGAGCAACTCTCTTTTCTGTCCTAACTTTTTCCACATTTTGTCATTCTGCTCCTCTGTAAACAGGGATTCGTCTCTGTGGCGGCGGGGAAGGTGTCAAGCCACTGTCTGTGTCGTTTCGTCTGAATTTTCCGTCCCTTCTTGCAGCAATTTTCCGCGTGTGATTTATTTAGCTTTGCTCCCTTTCTTTTACCACTATCTCTCCATCCTCCATTCCTTTTAATTGAGCTGACTACTAATGCCTATTAGCTAGATTGATAACGTCCTGCTGCAGGAAACAGACGCGTCGCTCTGGTTCCTGCAGTATCCCCAGGTCCGCCAGACTTATTGGGTTAGCTGTAGTCACACAGTGGGGGTCTGTGTGGAGTGACAGTGTCTTCTGTGGTTGTCATCTGACTCCCGTAGGACAAGCTACCCCAGGTTATGTAGAATGAGCATTGACAGATGCTAATAGTGAGTCAATGTTACAGGAATGGGTTAGGAATGGAATGACGTTTGTGGAACCGTTCAGTGTGTGTGTGTGTGTGTGTGTGTGTGTGTGTGTGTGTGTGTGTGTGTGTGTGTGTGAGAGTGAGTGTGCGCGCATACATGGGGCCATCTGTGTATCGTCATATCATTGTAATTACACAAATTGTCGGAAATCGTCTGGCTGCGTGAGACAAACTTTCACCTACAGTAAATCCACCGAGCAGACCTATGCAATCTGTAGCATGCACACATCCCTCTCACTAATTTGGGCATAAAGAAACAATTCATCTGTATGTGGACAAGTGTTTGTCTGTGTTTGTGTGTCTGTTTGAGTGTAACTTTGTAGATGTAACCTCTCCTACTGTTTAACCAGATGTACAGTCAGGGTTGTTGCACCAAATTCTCTGGCCTGGGTACAAGGATTCACTCACATTTTGTGCTTTAACTATTGAAAAATAGCAGATATATGTGCCGCGCTGCGAGCTTGTAGATCTGCTATTTTTGAAAAATCGTGAAAAATCTTTGAAAAGTCTTTGAATATTTCAAACCCTTCAAAGGTTTTTGGAAAAACCCATGTTTCTATGTCAGTGGTGCTCAAACCTTTTCATGTGAAGGACCCCCAAAATGATGATTTGGCCACGGACCCCCCATCTCAAAATATTTAGTTCCAGGGACCACCCAGATGCAAAATTTGAGTTACAAATGTTCGCTTAAAAAATACTATCTATTCAAAGATTTGCACACATTTTCACGACTTTTCAAAAATAGCAGATCTACAAGCTCGCAGCGCTGCACTCGGTGCCGCGCTGTGAGCTTGTAGATCTGCTATTTTTCAATAGCTAAAGTATATAAAATAATTGAGGCCCCTCCACCTTGGGCCCTAGTAACTCAGTCCCACTCCCCCCCCCCCTTGTGACGCCCCTGTGTACACTATGTGGCGTGTGGCACTTCCCCTGAACTAGGACTGCATCAGCTTCTCTAAATCATTCCGATTGTACAGTTTACAGTATAAACTCCTGTCTCCTCTCTCTGCTTCTTGTCCTCCTTCACTCCCTCTCCATCTCTGTCTTTTTACTGCAGGTCTGATTACAGTCCCATGTCCTCGGCCAGCAGTAAGTAAACCAATGCTGACGTAAAACCTCTCTGCCAGCGACAGAGAGCCAACACACACGCACGCACGCACGCACGCACGCACGCACGCACGCACGCACGCACGCACACACGCACGCACACACAGACTCGCATGCAGATGCACAATGGTTCATCCACTTTCATGCACACACACTATCAAGATAGGCCTTGCCCTTTATCTCCCCAATACACCCTGACTTTGTATTAGGGATGGGACGATACGCGATATTATCATTTATCATGATAAAAAACACTCACGATAATCGTATCGTGGAGATTTAATTTATCGCAATATCGTCCTCCGTCATTCACTGGGATCAATTCACCTTTTATTTGGCAAGCTGCATATCCGGTACCACTTAAACCCACTATAATTGGTCATTCTCTATCAAATGTCTTATAGCAGATCTACAAGCTCACAACGTGTCGCAACGCGACACGTTGTGAGCTCGTTGTAGATCGGCTATTTTTTGGCAAATGTTCCACCCCAGATAATGGATTTTGATTATCGCGATAATATCATAAATCGCGATTTCTTTTGTCACAATAATCGTGATATGACATTTTTATATCGTCCCATCCCTACTTTGTGTGTATTGTAGTCTGACATAAAAATGAAAAAACAGAGTCTTCACTGAAGGATGTAGAAATGAGAGGTTTGGTGTTCATTATGTGCTAAATCTCAGCTTATTATAACTACTAGAAGCTGGGCCGCCCTTCGGGCGGCCCAGCGTCTAGTCGGCGACCTGGCCAACTCGGAACAATGTAAATAGGGAATGAATGCCCCGCCCTTTAATGCAAACCCCATTATACCTGTTTTCATAGGACCCGTTTTGACCATTTGTCTGCCTGTGTCCATTTATGCCCATATATGGAGATATCTGTATCTGTCTGTCTGTCGGTGTCCATTTTATGTCCATATATGGAGATCACTGCAGTTATAGTTCTGGGTCCATTTTATGCCCATATATGCCCATATATGGAGATATCTGTCTATCTGCGTCCATTTTATGCCCATATATGGAGATCTCTGTATCTGTCTGTCTGTGTCCCTTTTATGCCCGTATATGGAGCTCTTTGTGATTCTGCATCCATTGTATGCCCATATATGCCATATATGGAGATATCTGTTTATCTGCGTCCATTTTATGCCCATATATGAGATTTCTGTCGCTTTTTCAAACAGATGGTCAAAACGGGTCCTATGACAACAGGTATAATGGGGTTTGCATTAAAGGGGGAACCGGCACTGTGTCTGCAACACAGTCGGAGGCACAGACAGATACAGAGATCTCCATAATGGGAATAAAGGGACACAGACAAACAGATGGAGGAGGAGACAAACTTAATGCAAACCCCATTATACCTGTTGTCATAGGACCCGTTTTGACCATCTGTTTGCCTGTGTCCATTTATGCCCATATATGGAGATATCTGTATCTGTCTGTCTGCGTCCACTTTATGCCCATATATGGAGATCTTTGACCATCTGTTTGCCTGTGTCCATTTATGCCCATATATGGAGATATCTGTATTTGTCTGTCTGCATCCATTTTATGCCCATATATGGAGATCTATGCAGACACAGTGCCAGTTCCGGAAAATCCTGATGTCAGACATCAGAATCCGAACCTTTCGTGCTGGTTCCAGAAAATCGTGTATCGGGTCGGGTCGAGGCCGAGCACTGCACTACCTGCTGCGGTGGGGAACGCACGTGCCGAATTTGAAATAGGGAATGAATGCCCCACCCTTTAATGCAAACCCCATGAATGCCCCACCCTTTAATGCAAACCCCAATATACCTGTTGTCATAGGACACGTTTTGACCATCTGTTTGTCTTTGTCCACTTATGCCCATATATGAAGATCTCTGCACACACAGTACCGGTTGCAGAAAACTCTGATGTCAGACTTTATGCCCATATCTGGAGAACGCGCGTGCCGGTGGGAAGAAGGGTTCTCGAGATACGCGGATTACATACATACATACACATTCACAGAGATTTTGTGTTGACTCATGTGGCGTACGTGATGTCAGAGCCTTTTATGAAGTGATATCACAATGACATCAGCTCCGCATAAGGAGATTCCGAACGTTTCGCGCCGGTTTCGGAAAACCGCGAGTCGGGTCGGGTCGAGGCCCGGCACTGCACTCCGCGCGGCGGCGGGGAACGCGCGTGCCGAATCTGAAGCCGGTGGGACGAACGGTTCTCGAGATACGCGGATTACAAACAAACAAACAAACAGACAGAGATTTGTCGCATTTATAGATAGATATTGATAACTATAACGATAATTATTTGGGCATCCACACTGATTAACGGTTATGTTCTGTAAACATGTTGATGTGTTGAGCGTGACGGCCCGTAAATGCGGAAGGATTTTGATTGGCTGTCGTCAGTGTTTCCATTATTCGGTGTATTGCTCTGAAAGTGATCCCAGTGATGTTATTCGCTGCTGTCGCCGTTACAGTTGTACAGTTGGACAGGGGCGTCACACCAAATTCTGGGCCCTGGGTACAAGGATTCACTGCGGGCCCCCCATGAATGTTAACTATTGAAAAATAGCAGATATACAAGCTCACAGCGCGGCACCGAGTGCCGCGCTGCGAGCTTGTAGATCTGCTATTTTTGAAAAATCTTGAAAATGTGTGCCAAGAAACCTATGTTTCCATGTCAGTGATGCTCAAACTTTTTCACAAACTTTTTCACGCCCATCTCAAAATATTTAGTTCCAGGGAACGCCCAGAAGCAAACTTTGAGTTACAAATGTTCACTTAAAAATTCATTATATTCAAAGATTTGCGCACATTTTCACGACTTTTCAAAAATAGCAGATCTACAAGCTCGCAGCGCGGCACTCGGTGCCGCGCTGTGAGCTTGTATATCTGCTATTTTTCAATAGCTAAAGTTACTAGGGCCCCTCCACCTTGGGCCCTAGTAACTCAGTCCCACTTTCCTACCCCTTGTGACGCCCCTGGCTGTGGACTCCATTCTCCACTTGAGTTAGACCAGCGTCCTTGGTGTGGACGTCCCGTCAAAGTCCACCCATAAAGGGCCAGAATTCAAGTAGCACTCGTGTTTTTAACTGTGTAGGCTAATAGTAATCCTGAAGATTCATGGGTGGCATGCAGTAGTTGTGGTGTGTGTGTGTGTGTGTGTGTGTGTGTGTGTGTGTGTGTGTGTGTGTGTGTGTGAGTGTGTGTGTGTGTGTGTGTGTGGTGTGTGTGTGTGTGTGTGTGTGTGTGTGTGTGTGTGTGTGTGTGTGTGTGTGTGTGTGTGTGTGTGTGTGTGCACGAGCGCATGTTTGTTTACATAGGTTCTGACTTCTTCACCCCAGTGTTGCTGCTAGGTCCGGACACTTTCACAATGGGAGGATTATGTCCCAATATTAGTCCATTAATCTGGCCTGCAGGAAGCTGGGTCACACACACACACACACACACACACACACACACACACACACACACACACACACACACACACACACACACGCGTCACTGACACCAGTGTGCGTGTGGCGTGGTCTTTCCTGTCCTGTTTCCTGTGTCTCTTCTGTATCAGATGAGCCTCTGACCGTCATTGTCCCAATCTTTGTCGCTCAATGCACAAGGACAGGGTGGAAACACACACGCACGCAAGCACGCACGCACGCACGCACACACGCACACACACACACACACACACACACACACACACACACACACACACACACACACACACACACACACACACACACACACACACACACGCACACACACAGTCAAAAGACAAGACAAGGATATAGACTTGAACGTGAGACAAAAATCAAGCGTTGTAATAATAAAGAACTATATAGGCCACACGCACATGCACATGCATTATGTCGTGCTGTGAACTCATCTGGGTTGTATTTCTAAAGAAATTGTCCATGTCTTAATGCTGCTGCCAGCAGCCGTTTATTCACCCGCCAATCACAAATTAAATGCAGTCAAAACCTTTCGCAGCTCCGTCAGGAAACACTATAAACCACCATGGGACGTCCATAATAGACTGGGAAGAAGGAAACAGGGTTTACTCCCCAAGTCTACAGGGGCACAAGGAGGGTGGTCCCCTGGTTGAGGGTAATACAAGACATGGCAAGTGGAATATTATTTCTGCTACACACAAGCACATGTACAGTTCATGTGCCGTGCACATGAACACACTTTCGCTCTTCCAGTCATGCAGTGCACGAAAGGCTGACTTTCACAATAGTAACCCTTAAGGCCTTTTTCCCACCGACAGATGGAGAGTCAATGAGGAAGAAAATGATTTCTTATCGTGTGACAGGTGGAGGCAGTCCTGCTGAACCCCTCCTGCCCGCTTGATGTGACTTGAGAGAGTAGGCAGAGAGCGAATATCTGTGTACACAAGCCAGCATAACTAGAGGCAACCACGCTAATTAATTTAACTCCGGGAGTGTACAAATGGATAAATTAACTCTGTGGGGTTTTACTGTGCATGCGGCTAAGACGAAGAGATGGAGGATATCGTCGTTGTCAGGTGGAAACCTGTCCAAAACCGTTTGTTTTGTATTTATCATAAAAAAAAATTTTAAACTTGTGAAAACTGCCGACCTACAAGCACACAACACCTCGCACCGCGAGGCGTTGTGTGCTTGTAGATCTGCTGTTTTCACTACCTTTGTGCGACGGCCTTGTATGATGAAGCAGGGCTTTGCTTTGCGAAAAAAAAAGTACAAATTTGAAATTTGGAGATACAAGGTTTCTGCCCGACAGTGACGATATGAATCCTAGTTGCTGGCATGAACGCATTTTGTCCAGAGCAAAGGGACGAATACGGAACGCGTGCCTGTGTCCAGGCTTGCATCCATCAAGGCATAATGTTTGTTTATGTGCGTGTGTGCGTGTGTCTCTATACTGTATTATGTACTCAGGCGTGTCTGTGTGCAACAGTGCATATCACACTCATCTCCCCGTCTCCCGTCTGGTATATTTAGGTTTCGATGGAGAGCAGAGTGATGTTTATACAGGTGGTTCTAACTCCTGCCCTTTGACCTTACGGCAGATCAGTCATAAGCCCACTGGAGTCGGCCGCCTTATTGTAATAACCCCCCCACCCCACACACACACGATGAAATGTGTCGTTGTAATATATTGCAGGCCTTGGGGTGAATAGAGTAGATGTTAAAATGTGTTATTAAATCTGCAATACTGAACTTATTTACTAAATGGTAATTGGTAGCCTACATTTACCTTTATCCAAGGCGCTTTACATAGATTGTGCATTACATTCGCCAATTCACACATGGTGGAGCAAACCATGCAAGGCGCCAAACTGCTCATCGGGAGCAAGTTCGGTGTCTTGCTCAAGGACACTTCAACTCTCTCTCTGGGGGAGCCCGGGATCGAACTGGGGACTCTCCGGTTGCCAGTAGTAGTAGTAGTCAACTATTCTATTCTTGTTTATAGAGTAGCAACTGTGTTCTTAAAATATTAGTGGCATCATTATGTATCTGTAAAAGTGGAGTTGGGGGATGTTCTTACTTCTTACCATAACATAACCCACCAACATTAACTTTCTGGAAGCATCAGGTACAGACACAGCCTCTCCCTGTAGTGCTGCTGTACCTATTGCATGGGCTTGTGATCCAGTAATTTGGGTTGACATGGGGCTTGAACCGGCCATTCTGGTCCTGCAGAGGGACCTCACAACTACCCTATGCCCTATGGTACCGTACCTTCATACTCTAGACATTTTCAATAGGGATTCTATTCATGTTCTGGATATTAGCCTTCAAAGGCAAATCTAGCGATCGTCTTAACACATGCACCACACACTTCCTTCACAGTGTGAAAGAGCCTTTCAGTGTGTCCTCCTCTACTATAATATTTGACTAAGAATCAAGCTCCAAGCCTCACACTGAGTTGTTCAATCTCTCCTTAAAAGGGAGTGTTGGAGTCCATTGTCTTGCACGCTCTTTAGTGAAACATGACAGCCAGGTACAAACCTCTGCAAAGCGTCTGAGGTCAAGGTTTAAAACACCAACCTCTGCAATAAGAGACATGCATCTCACCACTGCACCACCACTGTGTTTATACTTTATGTATTGTCTTGCATAGTATTGTCTTGCATAGTATTGTCTTGCATAATCTTCAATGACAGATTAGAGCCAGGCATAAACTTGGAAAAACCTCATCCTCTGGTTTTGCACAAAGAACCTGTTTATTAAGCTCTCGCATATCTCCTGAACCACAAAGCAATGGGAGATATTTGTCAAAACAAAATACATAACCTAGATTAGAGTCACGTAAAAACCTCATCCTTGGTTTTGAACCACAAACCTTCTGTTCACAAAGTAGGCCAAGACATGAATGCTGCTTGCTTTTTCAACATCTACAGTAAACGTGCGTTAATGCAGTTGACAGCGTTAATGCAGTTGATGCAAACAAACTTGTGTTGTTCACATGCTGCTTACTCTAGACACACATAAATCACAGTATCTAGGAATTTTGCGTCAGCAATTGTTCGTGTTTGTTTTCACGGTTTTGTATATGAACATAAATAAATGTGGTCAAATGAGCACGTGTGTGTTTGTATGTGCGTGCACGTGTGCACAACAGCCAACGGGACTCCCATCAGCCAGCAGCGTAATGAATGCTTGTGGGTCAAAGGGTGCATGCTTTAAACAGGATAGAGGTCAGTCTATGAAAACAAAGACTGCCATGTGCTGGACATGGGCTGTGTCCGAAATCACTCATTCATCCACTACTTCTCCCTATATAGGGAGTCCTATGTAGAGCAGGGGTTTTCAAAGTGGGTGACAGGGCACCCTGGGGTGCCGTGACAGCAATCGTCTTTTGCCCTGCTTCATCATACAAGACCGTCGCATAAAACTAGTGAAAACAGCCGATCTACAAGCACACAACGCCTCACGATGCGAGGCGTTGTGTGTTTGTAGATCGGCTGTTTTTACTAGTTTAGGACGCTTTATAGATGATAAATACAAAACAAACCGTTTTGGACATACAAGGTTTCCACCCGACAACGCTGATATGCTATAAATATAAGTTGCTGGGAGTTAAAATTATAATGTAGGGGTGCCTCGGATTAAAAAAATATTTATGGGGTGCCCTGAGACAAAAAAGTTTGGGAACCCCTCATGTAGAGGACTAGTGAACTACATTTGGACACTACTCGGCCCTCCATTAATGATTGCTGCCTGTCGCATGCCATCAGATACACTTTGTTCTCTTATTCCTTTCTTAAAGATACAGTGCCATGATTTATTTCCCCCTAAAATATGATGATCAGGTATTATGATTATACTAGGAGGAGGATTTTTTCCAAAAGAGTGTACAGAATGAGTTAAAATTTGTTTTTTATGTGGCCACACCCACCAGTTGGTTGTTCAGGTGGGTGGTGACCCAGCTGAAGTTAGCCACACCCACAGTGTTGGGTGAATGGTAAAATGGGAGGGGATGATTATATGATGTCATTTAATCACTGTTTTTGGATCTGCACTTTTGACCCACAAGGTATCTGTCAGCCTCCAGGAAGAAATCCAAAATACAAAGGGAATACATCGTTGCTCATAACAACCACACCAGGGGGTCTGATGAAGTACTGTCAACCTCATAGACACATGAAAACCAGAAAAATAACAAAACTATGGCACCACCTCTTTAAAGCGCAGCGCATGATGGTGCATACCGGTATATACTATACTGTAGGGTTTGCGATAGTTAACATCGGTTTTACCATACTTTGACTCTAAGATGAGTCCACTTATAATTCCCACATACATTTTAAACACCACTTAAAAATGGTGCAATCAGTATACAGTACAGTATAGTGCACTATACAGTGAGTAGGGAGTGATTTCCTACACGGCTATACACACATGCACACTTCAAGTATTCAAAAACATACCAGACAGTGTAATCCACATAAATACTGACTTGAGGAGGACGTGTGTGATTCATAATGAAAATACTCATAAAAAAAGACATTTAAAAGAAATAAGTCATGTTTATCATATAGCGTTGTCAATGTAGAGGCCTGTAAATTCATACTGACTAGTCAACTCAACTATAATACAAAAGACTAAAAGGCATAGTCTTGACATGAGACAAAATAGAACAAACGAACAGAAAAAAAGAAACATTTCTTGTAAGGAAAATTGAAGTTATGAATATCCACCTAATAACACAGCTGTTACTATAACTGCCTCAATTCATTACAATTACTTACAATCATGCGTATACACCATATGTACAGTATGTGTGTATATATATATATATATATATATATATATATATATATTTTCTATGTTTTTTTTTGTAAAGCCCTGCTAATACAAGACTGTCGCACAAAACTAGCGAAAATAACAGATCTACAAGCACAATGTGCGCTTGCGCTTGTAGATCGTCTATTTTCACTAGTTTAAATCATTTTTTAAATGTTATAAATGCAAAACGAACGCTTTTGGAGATACAAGGTTTCCACCCGACAGCAACGATATTATTATTATTCATGCTTGTGTGTGTGTGTGTGTGTGTGTGTGTGTGTGTGTGTGTGTGTGTGTGTGTGTGTGTGTGTGTGTGTGTGTGTGTGACTGAGTGCATGCCTGGAGTGGTGGAAAAAGTACTCACATTTTTTACTCAACCACTTAAACCCTCCAGACAGTAAAATGGACCTGAATTGGCTCAGCATACTTGGAGCGCTTGTTCCACTCTACCAAATCTCTTTGCCAAAAGTAGCTGATCTACAAGATCACAGCGCTATAATAGTGGATCCGCTATTTCAAAAGATTACTCGACATTTTGCAAACTTGAAATGGGACCCTCTGCATAATGAATACTTTTGGTGCTTTTAAGAATATTTTGATGCCAATACTTTTGTACTTTTACGCAAGTGAATTTTGAATACTGGACTTTTACTCGTAACTGAGAGCTTATAGATCTCCTATTTCCATATAGCCTATAAGTATACTTTTGAATGTGGTTAATGTAAGTTTTGTAATACTTATCAAAATCTTCAAAGTAGTTAGTAACTAAGGTTTAAAAATAATTGTGATGGAGTAAAAGTGCAATATTTGTCTCTGAGATGTAGCAGAGTAGAAGTAAAAGTATAGAAAATTGGAAATATAATAAACTAAAGCACAGTACTTGAGTAAATAATATGCTTTTCTTTCCACCACTGCATGCGTGCATGTGGTGTGTCTACTTGCGTGTGTCTTGTGTTGTTGCCAGTGCCTTAATCGCATTCATCTGGGTGTGAACACGTGTTTGTCAGTGGTAAAATGATGAGTCTTCTCTCCACAACCCAAAACACTTGCCTCTTCCAGACTGCTGCTCGTTCAGCCAGTAACGTTGGACGAAGGCCCGCCTCTCTGGAAACAAATGGCAGGGTAGCAGCAGAACCAGTAACATATGTGCATCCATCCAGGCTACTAAACTAATTGTACAAGTCACTTGGGCTGCGCAGTAAATATTTACCAGGAAAGGACAGGCCTCTAGACTTGCGTTCACATAGAACTGTGTGTGTGTGTGATGTGAGTCAGAGTGGCACCTAAAAAGCTGTGGGCAATTCTCGCTATTTCTACGTGTAATTATTTCGACTAAAGGTTAGGGTTAGGGTTAGGGTTAGGTTTAGGCATAGTTTTCCTGAGGTTATAGGGTTAGGGTTTGGGTTAGGTGTAGGCATAGTGGTTAACATTCACCAGCTTAACTCATTTACCGTCTTTTAAACATCGACTGAAGGGGTTAACTGCCGCGTCGTCCTTACCTTTTAACGTGGGGACATGCCGTGCGTGCACATCGCGCACCATCTGTGCACGGATCATGTACCAGGCGTGTGTACACCCGATCACAGCTTTCAAATAAAAAAATCCCATCGAAAAAATACGCTTCCATCGCTGAGCTGCCTCTACTACTGTTTACATGGAAGCTAACGTGTATATCCGGTCGGTGGTCCCGCCCCCGACTGGATACAGAAACCCGATCAAGCCGGATATGGAAATGCGACCGGATGTACACATATTTGTTCCCAGCGGATGCATAACGCAACGGTAGCGTCTATTATGTGCGCCTTATAGTCAGGTGCGCCTTATATATGAAAACAGTTCGAAAATAGACCATTCATTGACAGTGCGCCTTATAGTCCGGTGCGCCTTATAGTCCGGAAAATACGGTACATATTCAGGTTTCGGTACCCAGCAATGGCTGGGTTATTGCATGGGTGAAATAGTCTCTCTCTCTCTCTCCTCTTTACACCCCTCTCTCTCCCAGGTTCCTCCCCCCCCCCCCCACTTGCTGATGGAACTCTCTCTCCCTCTCACTCAGTGTCTCTCCTCATCTCTTGCTCCCTCACTCTCCTCCCCTTCCTCTGCCTGTGTCTATCCCTCTCCCCCTCGTTCTCTTTTTCTGTCTCTTTGGTAAAAAGTCTTCTCTGTAACCTAAACCACTTAAATCATTCTTTCGCTGATCGAGTTCTGGTCTGACATCACACACAACCTCGCTCCCTCCATCCCTCTCTTCCTCTGTGTGTGTGTGTGTGTGTGTGTGTGTGTGTGTGTGTGTGTGTGTGTGTGTGTGTGTGTGTGTGTGTGTGTGTGTGTGTGTGTGTGTGTGTGTGTGTCTGTCTGTCTGTCTCTGTCTCTCTCTCTCTCACACACACACACACACACACACACACACACACACACACACACACACACACACACACACACACACACACACACACACACACACACACACACACACACACACACACACACACATCACATACAAAACCCACACTAACTAACCATCGCCACAGACAACTTCATATAGGAGATGAGTTGCAGATTGCAGCTTTAACACTAAATATTATGTAGAAATTAAAAACATACATGATTATATATCATGCGCACAACATGAGCACATGAGTGCTGTCTCAAGATCCCACGCTTGCATTCTGTGCTGTCTCTCTCACACACAGTCCCATTTCCATCTGTGTGTACAAGAGAAAGGCATTTCATTTATTGGCTCAAAGGGGTTCTCACCAGCATCGAACATCAAACATACTGGCCAGGTTTTGTATTTGCTCTGAAATGTGCTTTTGTGATAGCAAATTCTAGAAGTGCACTCTTTAGATGACGCATTTAAAGCGACTACTGCCGCGTATCATTTTACACACCCAAAGAGTTTGTGATGACGTCAGTCAAGGTCCTTTCCAACACAGTCAAGTGGAACAGCACCTGAAGCACCCAAGACCACCCATAATACACGCACGCACGCACGCACACGCACGCACGCACACACACACGCACACGCACACACACACACACACACACACACACACACACACACACACACACACACACACACACACACACACACACTGCATTCTCCTTCGATTTAAAGTGACATATGAGATGCAGGCTATGCCGTAAAGCACTTTGGATTAAGTGTTACCAAATGTGCATTCTCCAAATGAGGTTTGGACCACAGGCCCGTGATCCCCAGCTAAATGTGCTGCTGTCGGCTGTTTCTTAATGGCTTAATTGAAACAGTGTTGTCTCTTAGCCTTGGCATGGGCCATTCACACTGTGTATGTGTTTAAATGAGAGACAGAGAGTCAAGCAAGGGTCACCATCGGATCATCACCTCTCAGGGCTTTGTCCGTGTACACTGCAAAATCCTGAGCGTTAATACGTCTTTCTTTTTAAAATGTCCACGTCTACCACAAGGTGTTCTTAGATGTATGTTCTTTTTTTTTATTGTTTTATTGTGGTTGTGAAAGTCTCATGAATAAAAGCTTTGTGTTTTAGGTGGTCATAGTCCTCAAGAGAATCATTTACAGCAGGGGTCTTCAGCAGGGGGTCCGGGACCCCTAGGGGGTCCTCAGAGTTACTACAGGGGGTCCTCCAAATCTTTTTGACTTTTTTATATTAAGCACTTAATTGTACCCTAGGGTCCATATTATGAGAACTTTAGCCAAAAATAGCAGATCTACAAGCTCACAACGCCTCACAGGCGTTATGAGCTTGTAGATCGGCTATTTTCGGCTAAGAGGTTTGGCGTAGAGGGGAAAAAGAGCAGACTAAGTACAGAGTGAACGGTCAAGTTTATTATGTAATGACGGCTCAAGTGGTTAAATATCTGAAAACACAAATTGACATGAATCCAAAATACAATGATGATTGTGCTGTCAAACGAAAAGGTTGTGATTCATCTCTCTCTCAGCTAAGGGGTCCTTGGCCTGAAAACCTTGAAGACCCCTGGTTTACGGTGTTCAGTGCACGTGATGAACAGATTACAGACAGGAGTCAAATGTTTTATAATATGAAAAGCATTTCCTGTGCAGTCAGGGTACCGTAGTCTACCGCTCCACTGAACAGAAAGCTAATAGAGGTAACACGGGGAATCACATTCCTGTGTAACCAGAACCAAAGCACATTAGTTCTCGTTGAAATCTTTGAAATATAGAAGTACAAAATGTGAAATTGTTTTCACAGAACTTCATTTCAAAGTCCAAACCATTAGATTGTAATTTACTGGGCACCAGTCAAAGTGACGTATTTGCAATGGAACTCAAATCTCTTTCCCCCCCCCCCCCCTCCTTTTTAACCAGACGAAAAGGGCCCCTGTACTTGGATTTCCTGCCCCAGTTGTTTTGACTTACATCTATGGCCAAGTTAGCTAAACCTTAAACTGCTATATGCAAGCGTGCGCACACACACACACACACGCACGCACGCACGCACGCACGCACGCACGCACGCACGCGCGCACACACACACACAAAACATACAAAACACACAAAACACACATGCACTTGCTCTGAGGCCTTAGTTGAGTGTGCGCTGCTAATAGCTGTCATATGTTTCATATATACTGTATGTGCAGGCAAATGTGTTTTATCTTACCTTACATCACCTGTGCTAATAGCTGCATGCATGTGTTCATGGTTAACACACTAAAGACATCCTTCGGTTCTGACCAAGATAGATAGGTTACAAAATGTGCATTTATATGCCATATGGGTAACTTTCTACTGGTATTTATATGCCATATGGGTAACTTTCTACTGGTATTTCCTTATTTTTACGTTTTGTGTTCCCCTATAACATCAGGGAACCACACCAACAGAATCCCTTTTATGCCCATATATGGAGATCACTGATGTCATCAATATTAAGTCCATATCTAAGAGGACTTCATTTGGGAATGCCCATATATGGAGGCCACATCGACCACATACCTGACTAACAGAATCCATATATGGCCAGGACAGATGGCCAAGACAGTCCATACAGTATATGTGTGGCTGCCTGGTTCTACAGACAGGATCTCCATATATGGGCATAAAAGGGATGTATGATGTCAGATGTCATAGACGTCATAGGACTTTCACATAATGAATAACTGAGTAAGCATGTTTGGGGTCTCACAGCATATCTCCATATACAGTACATGGATCTCCATACATGGGTACAAGGGGTCTCCATATATATTTGCCCAGTATGTGGGACTGGGTAGTACGGCCTTGAATTCATGTTGTAACTTTAGGCGGTTGTAACGTAACATGGTCTTCTATTTCCCAGCAAAGTCGGTTAAAGTAAACAATTTGGGTCTTTTAATCCTTACAGAAGTAGCTTTAAAGTACTTGTTTATTCCACAAAAGCGTCTGTTTGGTTTTAGCATGCTAAACAACACACCAAACACAATGATAGCAATTTCTGGAATGGTGGATATCTCTATTCTCATCTTCTGAGCCAAATTCAGATCTATTCTCTATTCTACCCTGTTCATCCTGCATTCTCATACATTTTAGGTTCTCGTTCATGAGAGTTTAGGATAGTGGGAAAGTGTGTGTGTGTGTGTGTGTGTGTGTGTGTGTGTGTGTGTGTGTGTGTGTGTGTGTGTGTGTGTGTGTGTGTGTGTGTGTGTGTGTGTGTGTGTGTGTGTGTGTGTGTGTGTGTGTGCGCGCGTGCAAGGGTGTGTGTGTATGTGTGCGTGCGTGAGTGAGTGAGTGAATGCATGCATGGGTTTCGGTTAGTCTGTAATCATGCAACCTCTTCATAACAATTAAGAGGCTAATCATTTACATATTGGCTATTTTCTCTATTTTTGCACAATTTTGAGAAGAGAAAAAGTGTAAAAAGATAGGGCTTAAATGATTAGAACCATGAAAAGATAATACTTCTGATATATCAGGATATTACGATATCCCAAACTCCAATCAATATCTAGTCTCATATCACGATAGGCTATTGATATTGATATATTGCCCAGCCCTAGTTCGATAATTACCAGCAAGTGCCTGAATGCCTGTCAACAGAACAGTTACCTGAAGAGGTTGGTCTTGCGTAACGTGATCTTAAGGTCACAATACCACGTCACGTTTTTGGTCAAGTAGAAAGTGTCCATTAGCAAAGGCCAAAGGGTCTCATGAGACAGATCCTGTAGCCATTACTCCCACCTGGGGCCGTGGAGTAGCCTGGCAGTGCCCAAGCATCCTCCATGTGACCATTGACAAGAACACACTGTGTGGCCTTCAGTGGTGGATAGTAACTAAGAACATTTACTCAAGTACTGTACTTAAAGTACAATTTTGAGGTATTTGAGGTATTTCTGTCAAAATACCCCACTACATCTCAGAGACAAATATTGTACTTTTACTCCACAACAATTATTTGAAAACTTGAGTTACTAGTTACTTTGTAGATTTCTATTATTGTATTGTATTATTACAGAACATACATTAACCACTTCAGCCCTAGACATTTTGGCCATTTAGAGCTTGTAGATCTGCTATTTTCAAAGTATTTTTTATACATCAAGCATCTATATTGGAGCACTTGGAGGCAATCCTAAACCAGAATGTTTAGCTACATATTCCCACAAACACCTCTCACAAACATAGCCACCACGTCGAACAAACGTGAAAATTTTAAAATGTCCACATTTTAAACATGCCACTCTTTGAACCGCATTTATTTCAATTTAACAAAATTTGCCTCACGCAGAGCAGCCACTCCTGACGGAATGATCCAACGTTGACCGGCGACGCGATTTGCGTCACAAATGGGCGTAAACACAACGCACTCCAACTAAGTAACTGCCTGCAAGCTGCAAGCAACAGAGATGGGGGGAGGATGGGGGGGTGGAGAGTAGAGAGAGTAGAGAGACAGAGCGGAGCTCAGCGACACGACCAAATGCAGCACTCCAATTGGCTAGGACTGATCACGTGGCACACGTGCCGACGTCCCACGTCACACCAGCGCCATACGTGCTGCTGACGTAACGTGCTGCTCACGTAAAGTCAACACAAGGCTAACAGTTAGCTAAACAAATGATGTACTCACGTTTGCAGAGTCAATAGCACTACTGTCCACATTCCAGTACAGTCCATCACTTAGGCACGAGTCCCGATCACATTACCATAATCTTCATGTATGTACATCCCATTACAGCCACATAACGTTAGGCATTTTATTTATGTGCAGTTTCTAACAGGGAGTGCGTCCGCCGGTAAAATATGTCCGACCGGAAACGTGCTGCGCCACAATAGTTCCCCCCATAGAGAGGCATCAGATAGATGGATACATCGATCGTAGATGTATCTATCTATCTGCAGATAGATAGATAGATAGATAGATATATAGATAGTACTATAGAGAATCAATTATAAGAAAAACAATCATAATAATTAAAACACATATTATTAACAATAATAATATATGGAATTAATATAGCACATCTATCTATACTGAGAGCCACAGAAAGATAGATTAGATACACACATCTATCAATAGATAGATAGATAGATAGATAGATAGATATTATAATACAATAATAATAATAAGGGTAATAATAATAATAATACAAACTTTAATATCTGGATTTTATATAGTACTTTTACACTACAGTACAGTACGGCACAGTACAGTAGTACCATAAACTACAGTACAGTACAGTACAGTACAGTACAGTACAGTACAGTATGGTACAGTACAGTACAGTACACTACGGTACAGTACAGTACAGTACAGTACAGTATGGTATAGTATGGTACAGTACAGTACAGTACAGTACAGTATGGTACAGTACAGTACAGTATGGTACAGTACAGTACAGTACAGTACAGTACAGTACAGTACAGTACAGCATGGTACAGTACAGAACAGTATGGTACAGTACAGTACAGTACAGTACAGTACAGTACAGTATGGTACAGTACAGTACAGTATGGTACAGTACGGTACAGTACAGTACACTACAGTACAGTACGGTACGGTACAGTACAGTACAGTACAGTACAGTACAGTACAGTACAGTACGGTACAGTACAGTACAGTACAGTACAGTAATATGTCCGACCGGAAACGTGCTGCGGCACAATAGTTCCGCCACAATAGTTCCCCCCCCCCCCCAATTTTTTTTTTTTTTTTTACTTTTTTTTTTTCACAAAACATTTTTTTTTCTTATTTTTTCTTTATTTATTTTTTTTACTTTTTGTGAAAAAAAAAACGTTTTTTAGTAAAGAAGCGGGCGTGGACTCTAGATGTGAGCGGCCCGAAGGGCCGCGAACCTCTAGTGTCATACATTTGAAAACTTGTGAAATGGGACATTCTGCATAATGATTACTTTCTACCTTTGGCACTTTAAGTACATTTTGATACCAATACTTTGCGACTTTGCAGTATTGACACTTTTACTTAAGTAAAACAATGTGAGTACTTTTTCCATCGCTGGTGTCCTTTCCCTCGCCCTGCAGTGCCCCAGTCCTTCCAGGCACCAAAACCAAATGGGACAAGCCCCCAGAGATGAGAGATAACGAGTTGCAGGGAAAAGACTTTTGAAAAGAAAGAATGAGAGGACGTAGCGATGGGAAGTTGGTTTGTGTGTTTATCTGTGTACATTGAAGCAGAGGGGGAAAACAACACATTGTTTGTGCAAGGTAAAAGAAAAAGAAAAGGAAAAAAACAAAAACCCACAAAATACTCTCCCAAGGACATTTCAGGAGCAGGCACATGCACACATAGACATCAAAGGGGGCTTGAGCCCCTGCCCTTTTACCCGTCTGTAAAAAGTGCCCTCTCCAGACCATGAATGCAATTTTCACTATGGTGAAAGAAACGCAAATGCCCTCTTTCCGTGCCATACCTGAAGGCAGCATTCAAGAGAATTGCCTTGTCCAAACTCTCCTGAACTTGAATGCAGCATCTTATATTGAAATCAAGAAATGTGTAGAAATCAAGCATTGAAAATAGCCAACCTCCCAGCTCGCTGCGACGCGTTGTGAGCTTGGAGGTCTGCTATTTTCGATGTTTTCACCAAAAGTCCCTTTTCAAAATTTCAGCCCCTGCCTCTCTAACAATCTCTGCACGTCCCTGTTCATGAGCATATAATTGGTGGAAATGTTAGTTTGGCAGTACCTGCCGTGGGGGAGCCAGGGAAGGGCCTGGGCCTTGTTTTTCCGGGTCACAGGTTCAGGGGGGGAAGCTACACCTTGCTGCAGCGTTCCCGCTGTGGTCTGGAACATTCCTCTGGGGGTTTTCACTAATGACCTCCTTAATGGCACTAATGATTCTGCAACGAAACACACAGTTCCACACACACAGACCTGAGGGAAGGGGGGTGGAGGGGCGGAGGGAAAGATGGTGTTAGATGTGGAGAAGTGAAACAGAGAATGATGCTAATGAGAGATTAGGCGGGAGGGAGGAGGTACGGGAAAGGAGAGGGAGGGAGGGAGGGAGAGAAAATTGCGGAGCTAAGAGGTAAACAAGGGGAAGGGAGTGGAGATGGACGAAAGGCAGATGTCTGGCATGAAAAAGGAGCGGGGCCGAGATGAGAGATCTTCTCGAGCATGAACCGAGCCTTGCTGTTGTTGTTCTGTGAGCGTTCTCATCCTCCGTGTCCCGTGCCACGTATAGCTGTGATGTTTATTCATTGGTTTTACTTAGTTCTCAAATTTGGCGGGTTTCGTTTCTTATGATTTCTTCTCTTCTCTTCCCCACCCTCCTCCTCCTGACCTCCTCCTCTCCCATGGCCTTTCTCGCCCGCCCCTCCGTGGCTCGATGGCGGTGGTGCTGCTGCTGGGTGTGGAGGTGAGTTAGGGGTGGGCGATTTGGTGTTAAATATCGTTGACACGATACAATGTCTCCACGATATGCCTTTTCGGAGATATCGTATATATCGTGATACAATGAGGGAGCCTTATAAAAAGGTCCTGTTGAATTGTTAATACAGAGATTCATGGCAGAATTCATTTTTGTCTAAATCAGTAGTTCTCAAATTTAAAATGTCAAGGTCTCCCCTTAACTCTGACAGTACAGTATACAAGTGAAACGTTTCATTTGTATACTGTCAAAGAGTTACATACTTGTAAGGATCAATTTAGACCTCCCAAAAGGAACCCAGAGAGACCCTACTAGTCTAAATGGTCTGTTACTCCTTTCTCTTTTCGTTTTTGTTACTGTACCTTGTACTGTAGGTGGTTGTACTGTTAAGTAACTTGGAAAAATAACCATAAAAACCAACATGAAAAAGAATCGTGATAAGATCAGCTTGGGATGATATCGTGATTAAGGCTGGGACTTTAACTGATTAATTGCGATTAATTAATTACAGAAAATTAACGCGATTAAAAAAATTAACGCATTTTAATCGCACATAGTTTTTGCACCACAGAACCTTCAGTTTCGGGCATACCGATCATAGCGATGCACCAACCAAGAAGAGACAACAAACGCAAAGGGAGAAGTAGCCGATCAGAGCGCTTTGCTTGGCCCAGTCGATGCGAAATTTATATAAAAACAACTCACTCGTTGATTCACTCGTACAACAAAATGTGTTTTACTTGGAAAAAAATGCTTCTCAGGTCAAATATTGATGTGCGATTAAAATGTGATTAATTGCGATTAATTAATCACAGAGCCTGTAATTAATTAGATTAAAAATTTTAATCGCATCCCAGCCCTACGTGATATTGTATTTTTCCGTATCGCCCAGGTGAGTCATCCATGGTGGAGCTCCAGGACCCGTTCCTGGTCAGCGTGCACCTCATCGCCGACCCGGGCCAGGGCCCGTCCCTGCAGTGCGCCGCCGACGCCGTGCTGTCATGGGTGCACCCCGAGCTGCAGCTCTTCCGCATCTCCGAGCGGGCCGCCTCCTCGTCCAACGCCCAACGTTCCCGGCTGAAGCGGCAGCAACCAAACGGAGGCTTGACGGTAGGGGTGGGCGATATGGTGATAAATATCGTTGAGATGATACAATGTCTCCACAATATGCCTTTTCAGAGATATCGTATATACTGTATCGTGAATTCGTGATACAATGAGGGAGCCTCAACATTCACTGCAGAGTTCATTTAAACCTGCATTTTGGTCTAAATCAGTAGTTCTCAAACTAAAATGTTAAAATGTCAAGGTCTCCCCTTAACTCTGACAGTATACAACGGGTCCATTTGGTTTCGTTTGTATACTGTCGGAGTTACATACTTGTAAGGATCAATTTAGACCTCGCAAAAGGAACACAGGGAGTCCCGGGACTCCACTTTGAGGACCACTGGTCTAAATGGTCTGTTGTTACTCCTTTTTCTTTTCGTTTTTGTTACCTTGGTACTGTAGGTGGTTGTACTGTTAAGTAACTCGAAAAATAACCCTAGAAACCAACATGAAAAAGAATCGTGATAAGATCGTGTATTATTGAGATAATATTGTGATATTGTATTTTTTTTCCATATCATCAGCCGGCCTTGGCGGTCATCCTTTTCCTCCAGGAGTCCTGTGGGGGCGAGGAGGAGGAGCAGATCGTGACGCTGCACCGCGCGCTGCAGAGCCCGCCATGGCGCTACCACCACACAGAGAAAGTCAGCAACGGCCGCCGCATGCTCCCGCTGGCACCATGCAGCCAGGACTTCTACACCCTGGCCCCCGGCACGCCGCTCTGGGCCGTGCGGCAGGTGCACTACGGCAAGGAGATTGTGCGCTTCACTGTGTACTGCCGCCACGAGAACTACGCGGACATGGTGCGGCTGTACAGGTTGCTGCTGCAGCGCCGGGTGGCACAGAAGAAGGAGGACTTCTGCTTCTTCGTGGTGTACGCCAACCCGGACACGGAGATCCAGCTGTCCGTCAAGAGGCTGCCGCGGGGGCAGAGCCCGGTGCCCGCAGAGGCGGCGGTGATGGAGGTGAGGGTGCGGGACGTGGGGGCGCTGGTGCCCCTGCTGCCGCGGCCCTGCAGCCCCATCAGTGAGGTGCGCTGGCAGACGGAGGACTACGACGGCAATAAGATCCTCCTGCAGGTGAGTGCTGACCTCCACCGAAATGACTCGTGACTAGAACAGCGTTTGTTGTACCGGTATGTACTGTATACATCAGGCTCCAGAGGCTTGACAACATCAGTTATTGGCAATTATGCAGCCGATATGTCCCGATTCTTTTTTTACCACTTTCAACCTTTGGGCATGTCATAATAGATGAATATTTTGAAAGGTTTTCAAAGATTTTAGAACAGTTCATTTATTTTACTTATTTTGCTTCATAAAAACAGCAGATCTACAAGCTCACAAGGCACCACATTGCAGCATGCTGTTAGCTTGTAGGTCTGCTGGTTTTGAAGGAAAAAAAGAATAGGGATAATATACAGTATATACAGTATATTATGCCCCCTGCGGGCGTGTGCAGGACTGTGCCCGCTTGCCTCTCTGCCCTTCAACGTCTCCGCGTGTCCCAAATAACCCCGCCTCTCATTGAAAATGAATTACTAGGGTGCGTCAACTGCCCCCTCAATGGCCTTAATGCTCTCTGGGACCCAAACTAGTGAAAACAGCAACACGTTGTGAGCTTGTAGATCTTATATTTTCAATACTAGTAATTTCACTACTAATTAAATACAAATTATTTATTATTTATTAATGAAATTCTAGATCATCATTAGGACATGCAAACAAGCATGCCAACCTGTATAGTGCAGCTTCACCACTCAACACTGCATCGTGATTAGTGGGGCTTCATTCACAAACTGGACACATACAGTAGTAACTGATTAAAGATAACGATTGGACAAAAATATAAGTATATAAATATACATTTGAGCTCCAGAACTGGAACCAACAGGTTGCTGTGCATGGCACATTGGCGTTGGACTGAATAGCATCCCTTGATGCTGATGAATGCTGACAGAACACCGATCCAAGCCAAGTAGCACGACAGATACACTGAGACTTGTGGTGTGAAGTGCAAAAGTCAACTTAGCAACAGCAATGTGAAAACAGACAGCAGCAGCAGCAGAAATACAATCGAGATGTTCCAGCCTGACTCAGGGCTGTTCAGATTGAACACACACACACACACACACACACACACACACACACACACACACACACACACACACACACACACACACACACACACACACACACACACACACACACACACACACACACACACACACAAACACTACACGCTCAGGCACAAAGAACTTGGCAGGATTATATAGCACGACCACAGAAGCACACTGCTAAGAAATTCAATTACTGTCCATGTGTATGTTGGTGAGAGACTGTTCCCATCATGAGTATGAGTATGAGGGCGTGCTTCTCTGTCTTGAGAGCACGTGTTTGAGTCTGTGGAAACAAAGAGAGAAAGCAACACAGAGAGAGAGAGAGAGAGAGAGAGAGAGAGAGAGAGAGAGAGAGAGAGAGAAAAGGTGTCCCCACCGCATAGAGTAGTTCAGTGGTGGGAAACAGATTAACAGTCAAACTGCAGACAATCCATTCATCCAGGGACGTGCAGAGAATGTTAGAGAGGCAGGGGCTGCGATTTCCAAAGGGGCCTTTTAGTGAAAATATCGAAAATAGCAGACCTCCAAGCTCACAACAGTGAGCTTGGAGGTTGTCTATTTTCGGTACTTGATACCACACTGAACTAAGCATAATCAAATTAATACTGGAGATGTGACGTAACATGGCATGGACTTCTACACAGAGAGAGCAATTCTTTCAACATAAGATGTTGCATTCAAGTTCAGGAGAGTTTGCACAAGGCAATTCTCTTGAATGCTGCCTTTGGAAAGGGGGCATTTGCATTTCTTTCACCATAGTAAAAACTGCATTCATGGTCTGGAGAGGGCATGTTTTACAGACTGATAAAAGGGCAGGGGCTCAAGGCCCCTTTGATGTCTATGTGTGCACGTGCCTGCATCCATCCATCCATCCATCCATCCATCCATCCATCCATCCATCCATCCATCCATCCATCCATCCATCCATCCATCAGATCACAGTGTCCAAGGTGGCCACATCCTAGTGCACCACCCATTCTAACCATTATTAGCCTGGTAACCACACCAATCTGCCATAGCAAAAAATGGTCTGGCCATGGGAGGCTTAACCATTATACCCACAAATGAAATGTATATCAAGAAAATATATATATTGTTCAAAAGCACACACACGCACACACACGCGCGCACGCATGCACGCACACACGCACGCACGCACGCACGCACGCACGCACGCACGCACGCACGCACGCACACTCACACACACACACACACACACACACACACACACACACACACACACACACACACACACACACACACACACACACACACACTCCTTGTTTGGAGGGTGTCAGTTTCAGAGGGTGTTCCAGTTATTGGCGTGAGAGATATTAAGGCCTGAAAGTTCAAGCCGATTATATGAACCTGTTGTCCATTACTGGGATTGCTACAGTCTTTGTGTTCACCAGTGAGGCGAACAATAATCTGTCATGATTCTCAGCCACCTGCTGCGACTGAACTAGACAACTGACTTCTTTTGCCATAAGCTTTTAGAACTTTGATCAAAAGCACCTTTTTTATATAAACAAATGAACTCAAAATCATTTATTTTAATAATTAATTAAATTGATTAGTCTGTGAGCTTGTAGTCCTGCTATATGCAAAAAAGAACTATTATTTTATTAACCCATTTAGACCTGAGGGCGATGAAAAAAAGACGGCTTCTAAATCCTGACCTAGGTTTTCTGAAAAATATTTATTTTTAAAAAAGGGCGAAAAAAAAAGAAAAAGAAAGTTGCTATATGTAGCAACAACAACCCCAAAGGGGGTTCCTGGCTTGAAAGATACAGTCACGTAAAGGGGGTTCCCGGTCTAAATGGTCTTAAGTAGATCGATTATTTCAATCAACTATTGCACCCCAAAAGTGAAGTTCCAGTATCATTGGGGAATTGTGGGTCAAACGTTCTGCTTTGAACATTCTCTGTCTTGCTCTAAACTTGCTGAGGTCAGATCCATGTCTGACCTGGCTTATCCCAGATATCCAAGCCCTGACAGAGTAAATGATCATTTAGGGTTACACGAGCCGCGTGCCGAGCAGAACAGATTTTCGTCGAGCGACGCCGTCTTCTACCACAAAGCATAAATTAGGCTTAAGGGTCTGACCTTTACCATGTCAACAACCTCATTACCCAGCACCCCCCGCTGCCACTGCTCGCCAGTATTGCGGGCCGTCGCCCACAAAGACGAGCACAACAACATGTCTCATGAAGTCGATTAGATCCTCTTTGTTTTCACTGACAGTCAAACAGATGAGGACACATGTGTGCAAACGTTTTTATTTTTATTTTGTCAAGACAGTATAAAGTACCTGTAGGATACGAATGTGTGCCAAGGATTGTGTGCCAACAATAACATCACTGTATGTACACACAGTTACGGGCACGCGCACGCACGCACACACACACACACACACACACACACACACACACGCACACACACACACACACACACACACACACACACACACACAAACACACACACACACACCCACGCACCTGCCTTCCTGTGGTCTCCCCTCCAGCGTCATTATGTTGTAAATCACTCTCTTCTTCTGTGGTGCGTGGGAGAGATAAGTACAGTATATACAGTATATACAGCCATACGTATCGCCACTGCACCACAAAGAGGAGAGGAGAAGAAGTGAGAGATAAAGGGGAAGGAGGGACTGTAAGAAGAATAAAGGACATGAGACCGACTGGAAGTGAGGAGGTGAAAATGAAAAGGGAGAGCTTTGGTTCTGAGAGGAAAGGAGAGCGAGAGAGAGATAAAGAGTGAGAGTGCAATGGTGTGTGGAGGAGGAAACACTGGGGCTTTGTCACATACTCTTTCCTTTACACGCACGCACGCACGCACGCACGCACGCCGTGGTGGAAAAAGTACTCACATTTATTACTAAAGGAGTAGTTCACCACTTTTCAACCTGTCTTCATATAATAGGTCCTCACTAATGTTCATGATAAAATATCACAATTTTTTCCTACTCAGTCCAAGTCTCCTAGGAGAGCTGTGGGAAGTTCAGAATCCATCGTCTTGTGACATCATCATTTTCCAAAAAAAAAAAATATATATATATTTTTGAAAAAAATATTTAGATTTTTATTATCGCGAGAACAACGGCTTCCACTTTAAAATTGCAACTTTTCAGGAATAGAAAGCCTGCAGTTTCTATAAGCTGGATTGGCAATCGATGATGTCACAAGACGATGGGTTTCTGACCTGCCCACAGCCCTCCTTTGAGAGAGAGAGAAAAAAAAAAGCTATTTTTGAGTGAGGACCAATTATATGAACATAGGTTGAAAAGTGGTGGAGTGCCCCTTAAGAAAAGTATCAATATTGCAATATAGAAACACTCTGTTACAAGTAAGTCAGAATTTAAAAATGTAATTGAGTAAAAGTATGACAGTATTGGCATCAACATGTACTTAAATTACCAAAAGTAAAAGTACAAAATGTTTGAAAATAGCAGATCTACAAGCTCACAACACGTCGCATAGGGCTAAAGTGCTTCATGTATGTTTTATAATATTATAATGTATATCTGCAAAGTAACTAGTAACTAAAGTTTTCAAATAAATGTAGTGGAGTACAATATTTGGATCCCAGATGTAGTGGAGTAGAAGTAAAAGTATTGGAAAATGGAAATACTCAAGTAAAGTACAAATACCTCAAAATTGTATTTAAGTACATTACTTGAGTAAATGTACTTAGTTACTTTACATCACTGCACGCAAGCAGGCACATGCAAAGGTATAGTAAGAACACACACCTTCACTACACTTGCAAAACCCTGAGAGTTATTTGATCCATAGAGTCTCTATTCTGGGGTAAACATTCTGCAGAGAATATTCTAACGTTCAGACTCGTATCTAGAGCCCTTAGGAATATTCTAACGTTCAGCCTCGTATCTAGAGCCCTTAGGAATCCGGGTCAGCTAAGTATAGGGTTTAAGTGGTTGACTCTGACAGAGAGTAAATGGACCCATAGGGCAGCGCACAAAGAAAGAATTACTCACGCAAAGTGCTTGCAATCTCATGCATGCCTTTAATTTACACTACTGTCTTCCAAACAATGGGTCGGAAGCCATTTTTGTTTAGTTTGTTTTCTCCAGTTTCCTAGCAAGTCTTTTATTTATTTCAAAAGATTCAAAAAAGTAAAAGAATGTACAAAAGAATTTCATAAATAAAAAAAACCGAAAACAACCCATGAGTTGAGAAAACAAGATAGTGCAAATATTTTCACTATATCTTTGAAATAGAGCTTTTAGTGGTTAATTCATAATGTATTTTTTGTAAGCCTGGGTCCTGGGGAGATGCCGTATTCATCTTTTTGGTCTTGAGCTGAAATGTTTGGGAACCCCTGCTCTACAGCCTCATTTAACACATAGGCACAACTTAAGCACACATCACCAATGAGCACAGCACACTACGAGGCATTCATCAGAGCAGTGGAGAACAAACTGCTGTTTAATGGGCCGCTTATTTAACTACGCGTCCACTTAACGAGGCCCTTACACAAGCAGAAATCCTCTAAAACGAGCCATTTGCTTAATGATGCATGCATAGTTGCATACACAAAACCGTGCAACAATAGAAAAGTTAAAACAGTTTGGTGCTTTATGTGGTACCTGCTGCCATAAAGCATGTTTATTCACTTTCGACATTCACTGAAAAACAATCACTGCGGATTTACTTTCAACACTTTCGTGCTTTTAGACTCGGTGTCGTGTCGCTCTCCATTCCGACATGTCGCCACTCCGAAATTGACTTCTTATTGTCGGAGTGGCGACACTTCCATAGAGGTTAAGTTTAGGGTAAGGGTTAGAGATAGGGTTAGTGTCGGAATGGAGACATGTCGGAAAGGAGACATGTCGGAGTGGCGGGGTGTAACCTTTAGACTCGGGGGCAGTTATTATTATTTGTGAACTTCAACATATGGAAATGTGCAAAAAAGGCCTTACAGTATGTGCTCCTATGGAAATCATTGTCTGAGACAAGGTGGAAAGCCATTGCTTGTTTGGTCAGGAAACTGTACGACAGGACAGACATGAGGATAGCAGCATGGGGAAGCCATCAATGGTTGAGAGGAGGAGGAGGAGGAGGAGGGGACTACAGTATTTTGTGCTGGGATTTATTGGTGAGAGTGGAAACATAGGCGAGAGACACGGTTCAAATCTAAACCGGAAAGAAGTGGGCTGGTGTTTTTGAAGTCAGATTGACTTATGAATGACGACGTTTCACCATGTCAGTGTGTGCACTATACCAGGGGTCTTCAACAGGGGGTCCGGGACCCCTAGTTGGTCCTCAGAGTTACTACAGGGGGGCCACCAAATCCTTGTGTGATAGGATAAATCTTTTAAACGAACAACTTGAACCCTCACATCCCTATTCTGAGGAGAACTATAGCCAAAGATAGCAGATCTACAAGCTCTCAACGCCTCGCAACAGCGCGAGGCGTTGAAAGTTTGTAGATCGGATATTTTTGGCAAATAGTTTTGGTGTAGAGAGAAAAAAAAAGATCAGACCAAGTACATAGTGAAAGGTCAAATTTACTAAGTGGCAACGATTTAAGTGGTTAAGTGTCTGAAAATACAAATTAACATGAATCCAACATAGACTGATAACAGTGCCGTCAAAAGTCGGTGAAAATCTTCAACACAATTGTATACAATATGTGGGGGTCCCTGCTTTATCTCTCAGCTAAGGGGTCCTTGGCCTGAAAACGTTGAAGACCCCTGCACTATACCATTACTAAATTACCATTACCAAATAACTTTTCCAAACCCATGTTGTAAGTGGAAATCTGTCTGTAGAATCTGAGTCAGTAACACAAGTCTTTAATGCATAAGTAATCCCTCTGCTTTGGAGATTCTCAGGTAACAGAGGTGTGATACACATGGGCTTGTCTGTCTCAGCACTGATAACTTCACCAGCTGTTGCTCCAATTCATAAACTAGCCGGGCCGAAAACAGGGGGGCCCCTTTAGTGAGCCCAGGGGGTTCCCTCTCACCCCCTTCTTCTTCGCTCCACTGCCTATAACATTGCGTGTGGACCTGTCAGTTGAACGGAGGCCTTGCGGAAGGGGGTTGATATAGGACCAGGGGTGTCGCACCAAATTCTGGGCCCTGGGTACAAAGATTCACTTCAATTATTTTGTGCTTTAACTATTGAAAAATAGCAGATATACAAGCTCACAGCATGGCACCGAGTGCCGCGCTGTGAGCTTGTAGATCTGTTATTTTTGAATAATCGTGAACATTTGTGCAAGTCTTTGAATGTTTCAAATCCTTCTAAGGTTTTTTGAAAAACATTATGTTTCTATTTCAGTGGTGCTCAAAATTTGCGTTACAAATGTTTGCTTAAAAATACATTTATTCAAAGATGTGCACACATTTTCACGAATATTAGATCTACTGTGAACTTGTATATCTGCTATTTTTCAATATGAAGGCCCCTCCACCTTGGACCCTAGTAACTCAGTCCCACTTCCCCCCCCTGTGACGCCCCTGGATAGGACTGAATATGTGGCCCCATCCTTTGTATCCCCTCATGACCTCATATTTCTCTACGTTTACAGGCCACAGAACAAGGCAAAAGAGGGGAGAATTCATCTCTTCTCTATATGAAGTTGTTCTTACTTGCAGATGATCACCTGGGCAGTTCTTGTTGTCCGAGACCAATACCCATAGTCTTATTTATTCATAAAGACAACAATAAAATAGCTTTTGATCAGCACTTAAATGTGATTAATATATAGTATTAATGTCAATGAAGAGCTGCCTTACTGAACGAAATGGTAGTAGTCCCATTATTTCCCAAATAATGTGGGGAGGGAGATGGCAGAGAAAAGAAAAACTATTTCCCCCGCAATGCACCTGGATTCATGCACCCACAATGCGCCGGAATTCTGCTACTTTCGCATGCTTCAAAACGCCACTGAGCATTTGCATTGAAATTAATAGCTGGGGTTCTCTATTATATTTATAGGCCTAATCTATGGTCTACAGTCACTATATTTTCCACGCCTACCAGCCGAGTTTTGTCTCGTGGTGCGTTCCTTCATCAGCAAGGTTGCTTGTGGTGCTCAGCATACAGAGGCACAAGCCCGCGCTGAATGTTGAGTTATCACATTATCCTGAGCTGTGTTCACAGTGACATGAAGATACAAAGATACTAGCCAATGTTTGAAGCCGCTACTAAAAAATACAACAACAAAGCTATAAATAAGTTGAGCTGGTCTCAACTTCAGATGCAAAGTTACAAATATGCTGTGTTGCTTTGTATCTTTTGTATCTGCCAGTGTGAACACGGCAAAGGCAGAGCTTTGTGCGCTGATTGGTCAGCTGCCGTATTGCCCCCCAGGGAGATATGGCAGCTGGCCATGGGGAAAACCCTTAAATTATCTGTATAGCCTACTGCACATTACATTCCAAGTATTCTGATTATTATTATTGTTATTTTCTATTGGTGTACAGATCCAAGGCGCCCGCTTTAAAAGCAGACAAGATGCCATGGCTGCCATGTCCTCCCCTTTGGCCGCAGAGTCCCTCTCCGCCCCATACGCATTCGGCCGCAGTGCCGCGTCTCACAGGAACCGCAGGTACCGGCTGGCGTCGCGCACCAGGGTCCAGAACCAGGCCTCTCTCTCTCAGGCCTCGCTCCCTCTCGCCTGCGAGGAGGTGGGCGAGGAGGAAGAGCAATGGGACGACCAACACGGTCCGGACGCTTGGCGGTCCCAGTGGAGGAACCTCCGGTCCAGTTCCCTCTTCTCCCTGCCGGGCCTGGGGCTGAGCAGCTCCCACTCCGCCAGCTCTTCTCCCGCACCTTCCCCCGCCCCCCACCATGGAAGCCACTCCCTCTCTCGCACTTCCTCCCTCGTCCCGCCCTTCCGGCTCAACGTGGACGCCCTGGTTGGCGCGGAGGAGACGGACGTGGACACGGGCAATAAAGTGGGCAGCGATGTGGACCTAACGGTGGTATCGGCATACGTTAAATCCAGCCTTCCACAGACGCCCTGTACTTCGTTGGCACTGCCGGAGGACATAGGCCCTGCCCCATCGGCGTCGAAGCCGGGCCGACCGCCCGTTCCCAAGAGAACCAGTAGCTTGTCTAGCAACAGCACGCGCTCTAACGTGCCAAAGTCGCGCCCCCAAAGCACCTGCCTGAACACCAGCAGGAGCCCCTCTCTGAGCGAGATCTCTCTAAACCAGTGGGACAGTTCCAACAGCATCAGCGGGCTCATAGACGACAGGAGTTTCCAAAATAAACACAAGGTAGAGGAAGAGGAAGATCAAGAGTTCTACATTTGATGGCAGCTGAAAGGACACACTTTGGCCAGTGAGGCCGACCAACTCTAAAGCAGAGCAGTGACAGAACAACCCTGCTCTTCCCCCTGGTGGCTAATAATGACAGTGCCCGACACCAGGGCTTTGACTATCTAACATATAATTATCCAGGTCAGTCAGTAGGTCAGTCAGTCAGTCAGTCAGTCAGTCAGTAAATGCTACCACCCACCAACAGGGGGTGGTGATGTGCGGACTGAAGTATCAGACTAACACACACCAATCTCACAGTTAGGAATGTCTCTCTCTCTCTCTCTCTCTCTCTCTCTCTCTCTCTCTCTCTCTCTCTCTCTCTCTCTCTTCTCTCTCTCTCTCTGCATGCACGGGTCACTAATGCACCGGGTGCATTTGATGTGTGTCTTATCTTCCATCCCCATACTTCTATTCACCTAATTTAGCTGTTAAATTATTTGTATCCATCAAAAAATATACAATCCTCCATGGGTTGCTCCTTACATTATGATGCTCCCACATATTCTCACACACGCACCAGTTACAGTTAATTTCTCCATAACCCACACTCTGCACATATCTTCAAACGGGTAAGGTCTAGTGGAGTTAAATCCTCCAGCACCTTCTCTGCGCTTGTCTATTTAGAAGGTATTTTCACATATTTGTGTTTACTGTTTATGATGCTTTCTTTTGTATGTAGACTTATGGTTGAGAGACTATTTCTTGTCATCTAACATATAATTTAGCGAATGTCTGTCTGAGTGTCTGAGTGTCTGAGTGTCTGTCTGTCTGTCTGTCACAGCGTTTCTCCTCAGTGGCTGGAGCAATTGATCTGAAATCGCATCACCATTAGCATATGAACACACCTGACACAACTGTGAAGCCCTTTTTTCACTTTCACAAATCGTTTAATTGATATTAATTTATTAGTGAATTAATTTTTCCCATTGACTTATAATGGGAATCGCAAAAACTCACATTCAATATTTTTTTTCTCGCAAACCATAGGGGCTACAGTTACAAAACTCTGAGAGGAGATTTATAATGATATCAAGGATTAAATAAAAAATAACTTTGTCAGTTGGCCTCATGGTGGCGCTATAACAGTCCACTTTACGTTTCGGCCTGTAACTCTTAAACCGTAGGTCGGAAAATTAAAATTATTTTTTCCCTGGATTCCGTGGGTCGAGACGCATCTCCCGATATAGGCCACGCCCATTTGCGCCAGGCTAGATTTTCCGCCATCTTGAATTTTCTCCAAAACACACTTTTTGCTCCTTTTCCTACATATTTTCTTCAAATGTCGCAAAAAGCGGTATACATGATCTATGAACCCATGCAATGAATATACTCAAGGGATATGTCGATAGTCTGTACCGTTCGTTCGTAACGGGCTTCCAAAGTTATTAGCAGGATGGGACCGCAAACAATAGCCGTAAAGCACAAACAAATTGTCGAGTCAACACTGAATTTTAACCAAGGGTCGCGGGTGGCATACTCAACGAATCCCCAAAAGCATTTCCACTCTGCCTCATGGTGGCGCTATAACGGCCTACTTGCCTTGTAACTCTTGAACCGTAGGTCGAAAAATTAAAATTCTTTTTTCCCTGGATTCCTTGGGTCAATACGCATCTCCCCATATAGGCCCCGCCCATTTGCGTCAGGATAGATTTTCCGCCATTTTGAATTTTCTCCAAAACACACTTTTTGCTCCTTTTCCTACATATTTTCTTCAAATGTCACGAAAATGGGTACACATGATCTCTGAACCCATGCAATGAACATAGTCAAGGGATATTTTGATAGTCCATACCGTTCGTTCGTAACGGGCTTCCAAAGTTAGCGGGAGGGGCCCGTTTTGCAAACAATAGCCATAAATCACAAACAAAACGTCGAGTCAACACTGAATTTCTGCCACAGGTTGCGGGTGGCTTACTCAACGAATCCCCAGAAGCATTTCCAATTCCACCCGTAGAGGGCGTCACAAACGCGCAAAACGTAACCGTTTCGTTCCAAAACGCGTTTTTCAGGCGGACCGACCCTCTCAAAAAGAAACACAGACTACTCTGCGGATGGTCTCACGGTCCAAACCGCTGCGCACACACACACACACACACACACACACACACACACACACACACACACACACACATAGCCATTAAACGAAACGGGTATTTCTTACATTGATGCTCCTACATATTATCATGCAAGTACCAGTTAAAGTTACTTTCCATCCCTCATATACCGTGTGCACAGTGCACATCCCATAACCCACACACTGCACATCATTTCGGAGCTCATATCTTTGAACGGGTAAGGACTAGTGTTTTATAATAGAATTATACTCTCTTATACTTTACACATTTCTAAAAGGGCATTTATTTAACAGAGTATAAGTCACACTTCTCAGCCAATCATTAAAGCCTGGTTTGTACTGGTATAGTTGCGTGCCAGTGTTGTGCACAGAAATGGCAGATCTACAAGATCACACAATGCAATGTGAGTTTGTAAATCTACTATTTTCGGCGCAAGACACCATGGGTAACTAGTATAAATCAGGCTGAACTGTTTTACCCATTTGCATGTTACATGTTATCACTTTTAGGCAACTAAACCTGATACTGATTCTACTGTATCAAGGTGTATATTTATAAAGGTCTGCACCTAATGTGCAACATCACATGGGTTAGGCTCTGTGAGTATTCAGCAGTGATAGGAGTATATAATAATACACTTTATTTATATAGCACTTTTAAAGACTGTTTTGTAAAGTGCTTTACAAACTAAAATAAATGATAAAAATAAGCTTTTAAAGTAAAATTATACTTTTTTGACCGATGTCCCCCAGGGGTCTATATTAGGGCCCCAACCAACCATTTTTCCCTTTATACCAAATCCCTTCAATTTACAAGCTCACAACACAACAGTTTTGTCAACATTTTATGCCACAGACATACAAAATGGTCGATCAAAGAATATTACCAGAAAGACATAGACCTAGCCCTAAATGTACAGCATACTAGTGAACTCTTAATGTGCCATAGTGTCTATTCCAATGTGCTACACCTACATCTACATACCTACAGACAGCCAGCAAGTATGCTGGCTGTATAAAATCAACAATATCTGGTCCTAATCTATTCACTGTATACTGACTGCAAACAGGCATCAATGCTGCATGGTCCAAGTCTATTCCATGTTTAGGATTAAATAATTGGGAACAGCTCATAGTGCATTACGTGAACAGAAAAGGATTATGATGAAAAAGGAAAAAGAACACGTTGATGAAAGAACAGGGAGACATTGATAACCCCTGGTTGGGTTGTGACCTTGTAGTAGATACATGTTCACTGTTTCATGTGGGTTTAAAGATGACTGGGTGATGAGACTGTGGAACATACCATATACTTTGGTGCCCTCTTGTGGTCAACTCATAAACTAGGGGTTTGTTTGTCTCTCCAACATAATGCAACCCATTATCAAACCATATTGTATTAATGCTGTATCCAATAAACACCCATACCCACGTCTACATGTCAAAGTAATACAACCAATTAATTTTCTGTAGTAGTGTTTCAATAGTACAAAGATATTTGTGAGTGATTTTCTTTTAGATTCGTTTTTTTATAAATATATTTTTTATTGGATAGGACAGTAGACTAACAGGAAATGGGGGGAGAGAGAAGTGGCAAAGGTCTTCCGGATCGGGAATCGAACCGGCCACGCCGCCAGGCATCCATGCCTATGTGGCAATGCCTAAATGGTATGAGCCTGGACCAGTAGGCCAGCAGGCACCCCAGTGTGAGTGATTTTCTTTTGTTAAAATAAGGGTTAAATAGCGCTTTATTCTGAGAGTCTACATGTCTCTCGTCTCCAGCTCTTTATTAAACAGAAAATACATTTTCAGGGCGGGATAGCAATCCAATACAGTGGATGAACTGGAACAATTAATCTGAAATTGTTTTTCCTGTTTATCAAAGAGAGATGTAGAGACAGGGACAGTTTACTTAAAGATGGGGAGCCATGATTTTATTCCTCCAAAAAACATGACGATCAGGCATTGATTACTATGATTATTATACTAGGGGGAAGATTCTTTCCAAAAAAGTGTACAGAAAGAGTTAAAATTGTGTTTTTTTTTATGTGGCCACACCCACCTGTTCATTAAGTATGCCTGGTTGTAGGCAGCGTGGTTTAGAGGAGAGTGGCGTCACGCTTTGATTTCGCCGCAGACTGAAAGTGGCATTCTTAGCGAGCCTCTGCTGCTCTTCAGCCCCGTCCGGCCCCATTATAACCGAGGCATTTTCACTCGCTGGTAAGTAGACTAAATCACGTCTTTTTTCCCCCTTTTAACACATTCATGGGCCTCTCCAAGTTATAGTCCAGTCATTTTAGGGTTAGACCTAGAACAAATTGCAATAGTAGCAAACTCAACTGATTTTGTATCCTCATTATGTCCTTAGTGAGGGAAAAAAAGTCCCAAGGAATCCCACCGGGGCAAAGTTTTGAAAACGACCTATCTACCTTCACTTACTATACACTACAATATAAAGGAAAAAATTACTGAAAGAAAATCTGCTTTAAGTGGGATGTGAGGGGTCTAACTAGGGGTTTGTCATCATGCTGAATCCATTGCAGGCATTTGTTTTGCACAAAAAACATTCTGTGGGCTAGAAATGGCCTTAGAAAACAATACACGTATGGGTGCGTTTTCATGTTAGTCGGAGGCCTTAGGGTTTTTTTTTTCTCGTGCTAATCAGTCTAAAAGTTCAAAATTTTGCACAGATGTAGCTCAGGGCATGCTCTAATGATTTAGCTAGGGCGCCCGAGTCTGCAACATTCGGGGTCGCCACAGCGGCCAAATCAAGTTGGGCTCCCATCGACTTTAGTGATGAAAAGTGATGAGTCATCACTTTTCAGAGTTTTGTTGGTGCTGTGGCGACCCCGAAGGTCGCAGACTCGGGCGCCCTAGCTAAATCATTAGAGCATGCCCTGAGCTACATCTGTGCAAAATTTTGAACTTTTAGACTGATTAGCACGAGAAAAAAAAACCCTAAGGCCTCCGACTAACATGAAAACGCACCCATACGTGTATTGTTTTCTAAGGCCATTTCTAGCCCACAGAATGTTTTTTGTGCAAAACAAATGCCTGCAATGGATTCAGCATGATGACAAACCCCTAGTTTGACCCCTCACATCCCACTTAAAGCAGATTTTTTTTCAGTCATTTTTTCCTTTATATTGTAGTGTATAGTAAGTGAAGGTAGATAGGTCGTTTTCAAAACTTTGCCCCGGTGGGATTCCTTGGGACTTTTTTTCCCTCACTAAGGACATATTGAGGATACAAAATCAGTTGAGTTTGCTACTATTGCAATTTGTTCTAGGTTTGGACAAATTTTGGCCTAAAATGACTGGACTATTAGGCAACATTATTAAAAGGGGGGAAAATACGTGATTTAGTCTACTTTCACCAGCGAGTTAAAATGCCTCGGTTATAATGGGGGCGGACGGGCTGAAGATCAGCAAAGGCTCGCTAAGAATGAGAACAGGTTCCATTCCAGTAAGCTAGGCTAAGCTAGCTTTCCGCGCTTACAATGGAAGTCGATTAGCCTTACATTAATCGTCTCCTGTAGTAGCTTCTGCTTTGATGACGTCTATGGCTACAGGAGAGTCTTAACGCTTTGACAGACAGGTCGGGAGTATGGTCTGCAAAACTGCTACTGTGGCTCTACACATGCATACATGCGAGACATATCTTCCGTACAAGTTCTGCAAGGTGTATGCGACTTGTAAGGTAGCCTTGTTTAATGTATAAGTCCGTATTGTTAAATAAAATGAGTTTTTACCAAGTGTGTGTCTTTTCCAAATCGAGCAGCTCTGGTCTGGTTAAAGATGGCTGCACTTATCACGTGACGTTCATCCATTCCCCCATTCGTTCATACAAGGACATGACGTATGTGTATACAGAATAATGCTTCCAGCCACCAACGGGCGCTGTTGCAGCTAACATTGTAGCAAACGAGGAAAAGCAGTACACTTGGTAAAAACGAATTTTATTTAAAAATACGGACTAATACATTAAACAAGGCTACCTTACAAGTCGCATACACCTTGCAGAACTTGTACGGAAGATATGTCTCGCATGTATGCATGTGTAGAGCCACAGTAGCAGTTTTGCAGACCATACTCCCGACCTGTCTGTCAAAGCGTTAAGACTCTCCTGTAGCCATAGACGTCATCAAAGCAGAAGCTACTACAGGGGAGGATTAATGTAAGGCTAGAAGTCGATGTAAGTGTCATAACTCTCTCTCTCTGGTGCACCCCATCCACATTGAATCACTGCATTAGATGCAAAGGAATTACTTAAAAATCAGCTCATGTTATGGGGCGGAATTGTACAACTCGAGCAATTCTTGATTCTGGAATTACTCGGAATTACTGAAAATCTCCATAGAATGTAAGGCAGGTTAGTTACTTAGCGTAAGGCAGGTTAGTTACTTAGCGTCGGCAGGTTAGTTACTTAGCGTAAGGTTTACTGAGGTTAGGTTTAGGGTTGGGGGTAGAGTTAGGGTTAGTTTTAGTGTTTAGTTTTAGTGTAGTTAGCCAATAGAAGTTGCCTTGCCATTCTATGGAGATTTTCAGTAATTCCGAGTAATTCCAGAATCAAGAATTGCTCGAGTTGTACAATTCCGCCCCATAACATGAGCTGATTTTTAAGTAATTCCTTTGCATCTAATGGGTTGTAGGGTGGGTGGTGACCCAGCTGAAGTTAGCCACACCCACAGTGTTGGGTGTATGGTAAAAGGGGAGGGGATGATTGTATGATGTCATTAACTCAGTGTTTTTCGAGTAGGCCTTTTGACTCAGAGGCTTGCAGCTTCCAGGAAGAAACCAAAAATACACAAAATGTGTACATTATAACATTATAACCACACCCGCTGGTCTATTAGAGTAGACACGTACAAAACAGAAAAAGTACAAAACTATGGCACCACCTCTTTAACAAACACTCTAGTCTATAGCAACGATTATTATCAGAATATTCTTTAACCTTTTAACAAAAAAAAAAAGTTTTGTTTCAACCCAAAAATATCTCGTACCCTACCTTTAATTGTAGTTGGCACAGTATCATTGGGCTTTACCAGCTGTTTCTTTAATGAGGTCTGCAGTGATTCCCTTGGGTGTGTTGGAAGTGTGTTAACAAGGTGTTGTTTTAACATGGGACACAAAGCGCTGGCTTTCCTAGTTGGCCGTATAGTACCTCCCTGTCTCCCTCCTCCGTGTAAGCACATTAACAGGTGTGAGCAGGGGCGTCACAAGGGGTAGGAAAGTGGGACTGAGTTACTAGGGCCCAAGGTGGAGGGGCCCTAGTAACTTTAGCTATTGAAAAATAGCAGATATACAAGCTCACAGCGCGGCACCGAGTGCCGCGCTGCAAGCTTGTAGATCTGCTATTTTTGAAAAGTCGTGAAAATATGTGCAAATCTTTGAATATGTATTTTTTAAGCAAACATTTGTAACTCAAATTCTTGGAGGGGTCCCTGGAACTAACTGTTTTGAGATGGGGGTCCGTGGCCAAATTCATATCATTTTGGGGGTCCTTCACATGAAAAAGTTTGAGCATCACTGACATGGAAACATGGTTTTCTTGCCCACATTTTCACAATTTCACAATTTCACAAAAATAGCAGATCTACAAGCTTGCAGTGTGGCACTCGGTGCCGCGCTGCAAGCTTGTATATCTGCTATTTTTCAATAGTTAACATTCATGGGGGGGCCGCAGTGAATCCTTGTACCCAGGGCCCAGAGTTTGGTGTGACGCCCCTGGGTGTGAGGGTGCCCTGCAGGCCTCTGCACAGAGCAACGAGTGAAATCCCATAATAGTACTATACTGTATGGGTTGTCAAAGTGAAGTCATCATGGACCATCAGGAGAAAAAAAAGGGGGATTCCAAAATCTCTTTCTGGGGAGCACAGGCTAACCAAGAATAAGTCTGTCTTGTTAGACTGTACACTGAACTATCCTCATGTTGAAGCAAAGCAGATGTCAGTTTTACACTCATCTTACAAACTGTTGTTTTTACTCTTAATGTTGTTTCTTCAAAGCCAGATTTCCTCTCCCAAAATAAATTGTTTTCCCATGTAGCCTAACTGGAGATGTTCCAAAAGAAAACGAATGGCTTTTGTTAGTCTATTCTTTGCACGACGTCATGACCTTTGTTGTGTCTTTGCAATCAACTCTGTCTGATTCAAGTGGCTAGTTGTTGTCTAGAGGCACATGTATGCAGTTAAAAAGGTTTGTGGGGATGACTGATTTAGGTATGTAGTCATAGTCAAATTAGTTTGACTCAGGCCAGGTGTGACCGCTTAAATCAGCCATCTCCCTTCCCAAAAAGGTTAAGGAGTAATACTGCCTAAATGCTGCTGCTGCTGTTGTGGTCCTCCCGGAAACACATTTTTCTTTGTGAAATCATCATCATGATTTCTACAAGTGCTCTGGGAGCAAGGAACCAGAAGTAGGCATTCCATTCATTCTCATCCTATGGTCCAAAATGTTTTTTGTAAACTGCAAACAAAGCTTAGCCAATATATAATATATAAAAATGTTATAGCCACAGATAAAGATGATGGATGGACATTATATTGGACGTATGCCCAGGCAGGTTAGCCTGGCATTAGCCAGACTGATAACATGGATTCACCCACACATTCCTCCACGGTCTGGACTTCGACCCATAGGGAGCGAGTGTGAGAAATCAGAAAATGATTAGGCCAATCAGTGACTGCGTTACACTATTCAATTGAAACGCAGTCACTGATTGGCCCGGTCATTTTCTGATTTCTCATACTCGCTTCCTATGGGTCGAAGTCCAGACTGATACCGTGGAGGAACAAACACGATCTGTTTCCACAGGCTATGTCTCGACCCTGACATAGAAGCCACCCATAACCATTACAGCTTCCATGTGGCCTAAGGAACTCTGCACTCAACTATTTCTCCCACGGTCCCCAGAGGCGACCAATCTTATGTGGGATGCGTCCCCTCACGTCGCCCCTCTCCTAGTGCCAGCGCTCCAGACTCTAATCCTCCACGCTGTACCTGGCAGAACGCTCCGGCGACACCGGCTCACAGCGCTGCCGGCCTCAATGCAGCCCGGCCCGGCCCTGCTTACCGGCACCCCTGCTAATCCCTCCCACACCAAAGGCCCAGCGGGAGCCCAGAGGGACATAGGGCACAGGAGGTGAATCCAAGTATGTCAGTCAAAACTCCATCCAGAAGGACTCTCACTGTATCTCTGTATTGCACTGTATCTTGACTTACAGTAATACAAAGATCTGAGCTTGGTATTAGAGATTATGGTTTCTGTGTCTGTCACAGTGGAAAGTGTGTGTGTGTGTGTGTGTGTGTGTGTGTGTGTGTGTGTGTGTGTGTGTGTGTGTGTGTGTGTGTGTGTGTGTGTGTGTGTGTACACACGCACACTTCATGTCCACCTGTGCACCAGTGTTATATCCACTCTTGCAGAACATTGCACTAACCCAGGCTATATACAGTAGGGAGAGCTTCTCCGGTTCTGTCTCTTTCTCCCCCACATATCTCTCTATCCTACTGTACACACACATCAACTTCTTTACCAGATGTCATGTCTGTCAGGTGGAAACGTATGTCCAGCGCCAAATGAAAAAAATAAAAAGACCTGTGCTCCAATTGATCCATGCAGTTACTATTTAGTTACAAGCTCTTGTTAATACTTTTCGTGGTTGCAAATATTTGCAATAAAAGAAGTCTGCAGACTGGTGATGCTGTAAAAGCCTGCTGTATTTTTATTGCGTCGTCAACATTTCGATCTATTCAGATCTTCTACAGGACATAATATAGAAAAGCAACAGTGGAACGTTTTCAGCATCACCAGTGAGCAGACTCTAATTTCTTTTATGATACTTTTGCTTGTCTTGCACCTCGGCCGGATGTGCGTGCAGCCGTGCACTACCTTCCTCATAAATATTTATAATACCCACAGCCTTAAACACTTTCACTTTCAAAATGTATCAACTGCAATCTATTTTATTTTTTTAAGATTTGTTTTGGGGCTTTTATGCCTTTATTGATAGGACAGTAGACCGACAGGAAATGGAGGAGAGTTGCACGGCAAAGGTTGTCTAGATCGGGAATCGAACCAGCGACGACGCCATGACATCCATGCCTATGTGGCAATGCCTAAGTGGATTGCGCCTAGACCAGTAGGCCAGCGGGCGCCCCATCATCTGCAATCTAACTATTTTTGAGTGAAACTTTTGTATGACAAAGTAGGCCATTCGTTTACGAAAACAATCATAAGACGTTGCAATATAGAGATACAAGGTTTCTGCACAAGAGCGACAATGTGCTCTTTTCGTAGGTGGATGAAACTTAAAGGAGGAAACCAAACAGAGTCCCTGTGGTCTGGTGGTTTTTCACTGCTTAGAACCCTTCTTCTCCTCCACCACCTCCTCCTCTCATTTTGTTGTCATCCGCTCTGTAAGGTCAAGGGTCGTGGGGAGGGGGGGACTGGGGTGAAGGGTCTGAATGGAGAGCCTGGGGACTGTCACCGTTAGTAGGGATTAAATTGCTGCCATGTGGGGAAAGGCACAGGCATAGCAGAGTCACACACTCATCAGCGTATACATATATTTAGGAACAGAAACTCATGGAACCGTAATCCTCTGGAAACAAAGAGTGACACGTGCGTGCACGGAACACGCACATGCACGCACGCACACATAGGCCTACACGTACACGCACGCGCGCACACACACACACACACACACACACACACACACACACACACACACACACACAGTCACACACACACACACCATAATAAAATACTTAGTAGACAGCAGCAGTCTTCTTGCTATAGCCGTCAGATTGACTGTGCCTTCTTGTTATTTGACACAGTTCTGTTCTGACTGTGTACTACACTGCTGAGAGCTCGCACCAGAGCTGAGGCTTCAGCCTCACCGTTTCGTTCTAGCTGTCTTGTGCTGTTTTGTTTTCATTTTTGTTGTTTGAAATGTAATATTTGCTTATTTATTGCTTTTCCTTTCCTTCTTTCTTTTTTTAAATTTATTGTTCTATTGTTGTTTTCTTTGTATTTCGTGAGGGAACCGGGGAGAGTGGGGTTGTGTTGGGGTTGTATGTCTTTATACTTGGAAAATCCTATAAATAATGTCATATTTGTATATGGCTCATGACCGAAATAAACTATAACTATATAAATAAATGAATCACCCACTCTTTTTCTAATCATGATGTTAGAGAAGCTGTCTGGTAATCAGAACTAAGGTAATCCGTTTGGCCTCTGCTGCAGGTCTAAATGTGTTGAAGTGTCACTGAGCGAGACTTTTAACTCCAAACTGCTCCCCCCTGCTTAACCAGCTGAGCAGCCATCAGCTGGGTGAAGCTGGAAACAGAATCTACCCCGCAGGAATAGTAAGGTAATCAAATCAAAACAAATGTGACGATAGTGACTTTTATTAAATAGTATTGCTAGGCTGACACCCGTTGGGAAAGATGCCTGTTGGGTATGATGCCCGTTGGGAAAGATGCCTGTTGGGTATGATGCCTGTTGGGAACGATGCCCGTTGTGGGCGATGTCTGTTGGAACGCGTATCCTTCTGCTAATGTCAGTCTGTGTCCCTTTTAAGCCCATATATGGTGATCTTTGTATCTTTTGTATCATGCCCAAATATGATGTCCAGGCCAGTCTATGATGTCAGTCCTATGACGTAATATAGATTAATTTATTTCATTGTTTGGACAACTGCTGACCCTGCAGACTTCCCACAAGGCACGTTGGTCTGTTCTCTGCGATACGTAAGATGGGTGTGAAGTCAATCACGGTTGTGAATTATGCAGGGGATGATCGGACAGAGATTTCACGCCTTAATAGATACATTTTCAAATGAAAATATGATAAGGAGGCACTCAGCAACAAGGGAAGGATTGGGGGTAAGTCCAGGGGGTGTACTGTACATCAAGCTGCCACACACTACAGAAACAGGAGATAGGCTCTTGCCCTATGGGCCTCATGGCTCTGCAAGGCTTACTAGACCATTACTTGTCGCTTGTGATGACTGCATTCAGCCTCACATAGGCCTATGTCACATCAAGGGCACACTCCAGCCTGAGCAAATTCCTTCCACTTTGAACCCCTCTGTACAGTTTGCTTTTTCAATTAGTCCATAGATCAGAGCACAAATCATCATTTCTACTTCACAAATTGTGTTTTCGCTCTCTCTTCATCTTCCACATTGTTTGTCGGAAGGCCTCTCACAGCCTTCAAGATAAAAAGTTGTTTATCTTGGCATCGGTTCAAATAGTCTGTGGTCAATTGCCATGACATCTCTATCCCAGTCCTTAAAATTCCAAATTCCTGGGAGTCGGAACATTTGGTTTTAAAGAATGTGGCGGCGACTCCATTTAATGAAGCCAAGTCGGCTCCACTAATTAGTCAAGTCCAGTAATGGGCGGAATCCCAGTTAAACAAAGCAGCCAAATACCTGATGGTCATCTTCTCCCAGTGGGGAAAAAAATGTCCACATAGAATGCGTTCTTTTATGCTAATTGTGGCGGGGGACATCAATTGAGATGGCTAAGGGGGATCGGCTCCATGGCTTTTATGTGAAATACAGAGCATATCCTATTATTATAAACAACATATTACAGGCCATGCTACATTTTCTTCCCATAGGCCTATAGTCTCTCTTCATAATGAGTTGGAATTGTACTTTAAGGGATATTTCACTTTAAAAAGTCATTGACCGCTAACATTGTTTTTCGACTTATGTCCTTGCCTGCCACCCTTTTTTCACTAACCTTTGAAAATTCTTGGAATATTCCACGATGCTCGCATTCCACCACTCGTCCCATAGAACACAAGGCTTTATCCTGTTTTTTTTTTTTTTTTCAAAACAAAAGTGAACGCTGGTTTGTTTTCCGATTACGTCATCAACGTGTCAGGTGACCTTCCGGTTACCCCGGAAATAATTGGTGATCCGTAAGCTAGCGAACAGCGCCATCCAGTGTCACTTTCCACCACTTGTCCCATGTTGGAATGGGGGGATGCACCCAGACTAACACTATGTGGATTTTTTAGTATATTGTTTGTTTCTATAAAAACGGAAACGCTGTTTGTGGTCCAGTGACCTTGGAAATAATTGGTGACCCTAGCGAACAGCACCATCCAGAGTAAAAAAATAAGCAACTCATCAAACTCGGTGGCAGCCTGCACCATTGGCTATAACTCGTCAAACTCGCGTAAAGCAGTCAATGAGTATAATGTCTACTCTGACATTTATTTGCACCCCAGGTCCCCAGACGAAATGTGATATTTATTAGGTCAGACACGCCTCCTCCTATAGTCTAGAGTAGACCTATTCAACTTCAGTCTCCATTTCAACCATTACACTCATTTAAAACACACATCCCTGACTGATATCATCTTTCTAATGCTTGAAGGGTCGTGTTTTTTTTTTTTTTAATAAATAAATAGATAGAAAGCCCACCTCAAAGCACACTCCATGAACCATGCAATGAAGTTCGAAGTTCAATTTGCTTATTAGCCTAGCCTATAAGTGGGGGTCTGATCAAATAAATATCAAATATATGACTAAATATTGAATGAAGCAACTTATAAACTGTCTGATCGAAGTACACACACACACACACACACACACACACACACACACACACACACACACACACACACACACACACACACACACACACTTGCAACACACACACACACACACACACACACACACACACACACCAGAGTAGGCTTTCTCAGTTCCAGGTCCAGGGTGCTGAATGTGGGCCTACCCTACAGTAGGCTAGCTGTCCATACTAAAATGACAGCACTCAAACTGTCTGAAAACTGAGCTGAGGTGATAGTGATACATATTGGGCAGGTGCCAGGTGGATACGTTCTCTGGCGGACGCGGACATGAGAAAGGCATCAGTTTAATAGCCCATTTTAAAGACACATTTTACAGCCACAGTAGGTAGTCGATGTAGCCGTACCTACCAATTAAAAAACGCTGACATGGCACTTTTTTCTTGGATGTCAGAAGAACGCCGCGGTCGCATTCCAGTGGCCTATGACATCTTTTGATCATCACAACAAAAGGCCAATGATGACTTTGAACTCTGTGTGTGCGCGCGCACGCGCGTGCGTTTGTGTGTCGTTTTCCCAGCTCGGTTCGGGATTTGCTGGCCAGAGACATGCCTCCCTCCGCCTGGCTCCTTATAGCTCCGTGGAGGCAGTGGTACGGACATCGCCGACAGAGACCACAAACACGGGGCATTCCCTCTTTAAACAAGGTCTCATGACTAACAGGCAGGGCTCCCTCAGTAAGCAACAGCGAAGGGGACAGCAGCAAAGAGTGACAGGGAGGAGGATAAGCAGCGACACAGTGGGATCCACACAGTGACTGACCGTTGACAGAACTGGCGGGGATCAAGCGGACAATACCTCACCTGGACGCCAGGTAGGTTTCAGCATGACATGTGTCACTCTCTGACTCTGAACGGATGCAGCCACTATTAGGACACCGTGATGATGCTGTAATCCTATGAGCTAGGAGTCCTGTTGTCAATGTCATAGAATATTCCAAAATCGAACTATATCCCATTTAATCGCCCTTTCTATTAATCTTTAGTGTTACTTACAAAAGAAAAAGAAAATGCATAGTCTAGACTAGGCTACTTGCAGCATATTTTTCATTATGTTCTACAACAATTCTATTAGCCTAATACTGCTGATTTTGCCATTTCATGCAGAGTCTAATGCCTTTAGATGTTTTATGTTTTATAATTGAACACATTTATTACATTCTAATTAGCCAAACATAAAATAACTAGCCTGCCCGCCCTACACTCATGCTAACTCACCTTATGTGTGATGGATGGATGAATGGGTGAGAAGGGCAGAGTGATTCCTAACAGAAAGTTGCCCATTGCCCACAGACCAGACTGGATATGATGCATACACCTAATTACCTATATATTTCTATTCTTGTCTCACATAGGCATCTTTGGGACTCCTGTTATTCCACCCTTGGACCTACAACACAGAGGCCATGTGTCGCCTGTCAGTGGCTTCGGTCTTCATTTGCCTCTGCTTGTTTGAGAGAAGCCACTGTAACGGCAGTCTGCAAGACAACATGGGCGAGCTGCACACCAGATTCGCCGTCAGCCTCTACCAGGCGCTCACAGAGACAGAGAACAGCTCCAACCTGATAGTCTCGCCGGTGAGCGTCTCGCTGTCCTTGGGGTTACTGCAGCTCGGAGCCCGAGGAAATACACTGGCTCAACTAGAGGGAACACTTGGATACAACGTCAATGGTAGGATTCACTCCGAAGTCCACCGATCATAGCTACAGACAGTATGTTCCCAGTAGGCAAGTCGGCCTCTAAATGCTTCGCCCAGCTAGAGACATGAGGACAATCTTGCAGCTTTTCAGTGCTAAAACTGGGTGGAAACAATTAGAGAGTTCAAAACTTTATCTATCCAAACTTTAGGCGGTCCGGTCCTTCGTATCGGGTCAGTGACATGATTGGTTTCCAAAGCTGTAGCCATAGGTTTGTTATTGGCTGTAACTACCTCCCATTTATAGGGCGAGTTCCCAGATATAACGGTAGGCAAGGGATCCTCATGGCAACACGAGACCATGTGCCCAGAGTTCAAAGTGCATGATCATCACAGTGCACCATAGGCTGAGTGATTGGCCACACGGACAGACTTTTTCATATCTTCATCTAAATACACCTGTGATTTTAAGCAGTTAGGCTATACTCATACCCTGCAAGAAAGGTTCTCGTCATCACCATGGTTTGTGGCCTGCAGGCCGTACGGGTCCAGGATTCCTCCGGTGCTGTGCTGTTGGTACCAGGTGGTGTGTGGAGTGGTGCTGCTTCTGGCCATTTAGCCCAGGGCAGAGCACAGTGGTGTCTGGAGCACTAATGCCTGCCTTCCCACTAGGTCTAATCTCATTACTCACCCTGATGGAAGGCCTAGGGACTCTAGGGTCAAGAGGCCACTGAAGAAAACTTACAGGGATACGCCAAAGATTCACAAAGAGATGAAACATATTTTTTTGTTTTTGTGAGCTTGTTTTTTGTGAGCAGTGTTTCTCAAACTTTCACATTTCAAGGTCTCCCCTTAACTCTGACGGAATGGAACCAAATGAACCCGTTCATTTGGTTCCATTTGTACACTCTTTTTGTCAGAGTTACAGAGCAGACATGTATGGGTCAATTTAGACCCCCCCCTAAAGGAACCCACAGAGTCCCTGGAATCCACGCTGAGAACCACTGTTGTAGATCATCTTTTTTCAGTGCACAATGTCGTTAAACGACAGAGGGGGAGCAACATCACAGCGCTCTGAATTTCCCAGAACATTTTGATCCCACATGTTAGACAGGGATGGAATGGAACCATGCTGGCTGCTGTGTTCATTTGAAAAGTGATAACTTCCATCACCCTATTCCAATCGAGGCATGTGAGGCTAATTATACACTAAATTCCTCTGGAAACTACTACCTACTAGAATAGTAGGGATATGGGTCTGCAAGCTCCCATGCCTGGTGTTGCTACTCAACTAGATTGCTGAGGCATGTCAATGAGTGCAAATCGCTCTGTATAATAGGTTTGAGTGCCAAGCACTGTTGCAGGGAAAGAGAGGGAGAGAGAGAGAGAGAGAGAGAGAGAGAGAGAGAGAGAGAGAGAGAGAGAGAGAGAGAGAGAGAGAGAGAGAGAGAGAACAAATAAAAACGCCACCTCATGGCTGATATGACATTATACTTGGAAGGCTGGTAGAGGTTGATGAATTGTTTCAAATAATTGTTGTTTACTGCTGTAGAAATGGTGCTCTCATTAGTGCCAGGAATGTGATTAGAATTTGGACGGTTCATTGACATGCAGGGAGCTTGGCAGATGATGACTTCCATGTGGTGTAGAGCAGTCAGGATGGAAATATGTTAAGTAGTGTTAACCACTTTCAACCTGGTGTCCCTATTTTGGGCATATTATATTCAGTGAATACAATTATTATTTTCAAAAATGTTCAAAGATGTTCACAAATAGTTTGTGAAAATAGCAGTTCTACAAGCTCACAATGCACCACATGCCATCCCTGTGCCAGCTCAGAGTGCCAGCGCAGGTTCGGAGATAGATTCAGAAATGGCACTGAAAAAATTGCTCTGAGAGCACCGGAATGCACTCAGGGTGCTCTCTTGGTCGTTCGAAGGGCCACCCCTGTCACAAACGACTGCACATGCAGCTGCTTGTAAATAGGCCATTTTTGTTATTTGCTTTGGGTATTTGCTTTTGCATGGCCTTGAAGAACACGGTATGCACAGTTTGATATTGCTTCATTAAAATGAGATGATTTTTTTATAGAGGAATAACTTATGCTCACTTAAGGCCTCCAGCAGCAAGAGGCATACAGTAGCAGGACCTGGATATTTTCTTACAGTGTTTGTATCTTTGTCTCTCTGTTTTGCATTTTGCTAACAATACCAAAATCCAGATGTTGGTGATATGCAAATAATAAAACTGGGGTAATACTGTATAATACTTAACTGTTGAAGTTCACTCAAAATCAAATAAAGTACAACTTTCAGTTCTGCTATGGCTCGGGTTTTTGTCGATTTGTAGACCTCAGCTTATTTGATAGCTCTTAATTCAACAGACATAAAACGTTTAAAACGTTATCTCTGTCATTGTTAAGATATGCTATTATTTCTGACCTCTCATTCTGCGTCTTGTTTTTCTTCTCACAGACGTGCAGGTACAAGACTTCCTGTTACATTTGCAAAGTGAAGTGGGGGTTGGAAACACCAGTGAAGGGATGTGGTTACAGCAGGCCTGTGCCTTATTCATCCAAAGTGGCGTTCAGCTCCTGACAGAGTTTACTCAACATGCAGCAGCCTGGGCCAATGCCAGTTTGGTCCGTGCCAATTTTAGCCAACCAAACCACACGCACAGCCAACTGGTGCGATGGGGACACAGCCACGGCAGTGGTGAGTAGTGAAGCCTCTTAAAACCTCATTCACGCCTTATGTGTCTTATTCTTTATGCAATGAGATGAAACGGCATTACCTGCGTCTCTGCAAAACCTTTTAATTGGTCATTTTGTATGGTTAACTTAAGCCCTATTTTGTACTTCGTTGAATGGTGATGTTGCACAATGAAAATAGCCAATCGGCTTTGCTATTTTGGAACATTTTTGAATTCTTGGGGGAAATTACTCCTATAGTAAAATGCCCAAAATAGGTACAACAGGTTAAAGCCCCATTATTGTACAAGTATAATTATGTGGAATACTTTTGCTCCATCTCCTGAACAACTAAATCAATAAGACTGTCCAGACCTCCTGGAAATTCACAATAGACATTGTGCCATTTAGTGCTAAACCTTTTTCTCTTGGATTTCCAGACGAAACATGGCCCCTTCAAGGCCTCCAGTCAGGGAGCAGTAGTGGGGAGCCATCAGGCTCAGGTGAGGCCCAGGGAGAGGCCTTGTGGTGGGGCAGCCGGCTGCAGATGGCCCTGGTTAACACCGTGGCCTTCCGAGGTGTCTGGCAGAAGCAGTTCCTCTTCATCAACACACAGAACCTGCCCTTCACGCTGTCAGATGGAAGTATTATCAAAGTGCCCATGATGTACCAGGCCACAGAGGTCAACTTTGGTAAGATTCTTATGTCAGGCAATCAGTCAATCAAGCATGTAATCCCTTTGTATTTGGTTTGGCACTTCTATACCAAATGGCCCCTTTGGAATGTAGTTATATTGTAGATACAAGTCAACAAGACTAAGTATCTTAAAGACCCGCCTGCAGCCCATAGAGGCCGTACTGCCCTACACCTAACCAGACCAAAGTGGTTTGAACTGACTGACATAGCCCTCCTTAAGCCTGATTTATTTCCTATAACTTTACAATTCTACGTTAATTGGGAAAAGGGTGTGAGAACAATGTGTCGCAGAGCAATGTGTCACAAAGAAAGCATGTCTCCTGTCCTGTGTAACTGCTCATGTAAGCTAGATACCTCATCCGTCGCTGCAGTTCATTGGAGTGACGTGTAACTCTCAAATACCTGGAACGCGCCCAAGTCGCGTTAGTTTTGAACCACTTTAACCATTATTGTATGCTTTAACCTTTGAAAAATAGCAGATATACAAGCTCACAGCGCGGCACCGAGTCTTTGAATATCTTTGACCCGATCTTTGACCCGACTTCTAAATCCTACCTATAAATCAGTGGTTCTCAAACTTTTTCATGTCAAGGACCCCCAAAATTACAGGTATTTAGCCACGGACCCCCATCTCAAAATATGTTGTTCCAGAGACCCCCCAGAAGCAAATATTTGAGTTACAAATGTTCGCTTTTAAATAGATATATTCAAAGACTTGTAAAGAAAAATCATGATTTTTCAAAAATAGCAGATGTACAAGCTCGCAGCGCGGCACTCGGTGCCGCGCTGTGAGCTTGTATATCTGCTATTTTTCAATGGTTAAAGTAGTCATTAATCCTAGGCCTAAATGGGTTAACAACTGGAGGCCGGATGTCCAGAAAGACTGAGGGACCGCTGCCAGCCAAAGTGACTACTGGCCAATCACAACTCGTCTTTTCTGGAACTTATCAATTCAATTCAACAGAGCTTTATTGGCATGTTTTCCTCTATAGTTCCTGATGTTGCGCTGCTCAGCTGCGTAGGAAAAGACCCGCCCCCACCTGCCTCTGATTGGCCTACCAATTTCTGTTTCTGTGACGGACGTGGAAGCGATGCAGACTCCCTCGGTCCCATGATGCATATGCCCCAGAGCCTAAGGAGGCGTCTACCTTTCTATGTCTATGCTCATGGGTAGCACAATCCCACTAATTAGTGATCCACTGGTCGCTGTCCAGGGTGCTGAAAACAGGGCTTTGTGTTTTAGGACTTTAGCTTATCAAACTATCTTCAACATAGATGGAATTATATTTATTTATTTATGTTGACAGAAATATTGAAATTGAAACCATTTTAAAAGGTTAATTTGACAGTGGCATATCAATTAATATGTTTAGTAAGGACTGAACGCAAATTTGTGTCACTTTAGATTTTAACACCTTTAACCATTATTTTATGCTTTAACTATTAAAAAATAGCAGATATACAAGCTCACAGTGCGGCACTCGGTGCGAGCTTGTAGATCTGCTATTTTTTATTAAATATTTTAGAAAATGTGTGCAAGTCTTTGAATATATTGACCCGATTCTATAAGTGTCTTCTAAATCCTTCTTCTAAGTCAGTGGTTCTCAAAATTATTCATGTCAAGGACCCCCAAAATTACATGAATATTGCCCCCGGAACCCCATCTCAAAATAAGTCGTTCCAGGGACCCCCCCCAGAAGCAAACATTTAAGTTACAAATGTTCGCTTTTAAAAAGATACATTCAAAGACTTTTTCTCTTAAAAAAATAGCAGATCTACAAGCTCGCAGTGAGCGCTGTGAGCTTGTATATCTGCTATTTTTCAATACTTAAACCATTAAATAATTCTAGGCCTAAATGGGTTAAAACATCCTGAAAACATTTAACGTGTGTGTGTGTGTGTGTGTGTGTGTGTGTGTGTGTGTGTGTGTGTGTGTGTGTATATACACGTTCTGCTGTGGCAGGTCAGTTCCGGACCGCGTCGGACCAACGCTACACCGTGCTGGAGCTTCCCTACCTGCGCCACTCCCTCAGTCTGCTGTTGGCGCTGCCCAGCGACAGGAAGACCCCGCTGTCCACCCTGGAGTCCCAGCTCACCCCTCGCCAGGTGGCCTCCTGGGACACGGGTCTGCGCAGAACCAAGATGGACATCTTCCTACCCAGGTGACGATCACACATCTTGGGCTGATGCAGCAGTAGGTGGTTGTAGTAACACTTTAATATGGGTACAAAGTTGCACAGAAAAATCCTGGGTGAAGTTAACTCTGAGAGTTACATTTTTCTGTACACGTGTGTAATACATACTGTTTTCCATTCCTGTTTCTGATGTATTGATGTATTACCTTGCTTATTGGATTGATGTATTTATTACCTTGTAAATTGCTCTGGATTAAGAGCATCTGCTAAATGCCTAAATTGTAAATTGTAAATATCACTTGCTGAAGAAAGCTGAGCATATAAATTGGTAATAGGTCACCTCAGACATCTGGGAAACCTCGGTGTAAAATTGGCTATTTTGTCCAAAATGTAAAAAAATAAAATATTTGAAAAATGTTCTCAAGTAAAAGACAGAATACATGAATGATCATTACATGCTTTGCAATTAAGGTCTAATATTTCTACAGTTTCTAAAAACTGCTACAAACCCGGTATATCCAGTCATTTTGGGCCATAAACAAGAAGTTGAAGGATGAAATTAAGTCTGATAATGATGTACTGTATGTCCATTTTTCAAATATTATTTTTTTAACATTTTGGACAAAATAGCCAATTTTGCATTGCGGTGCCTGGATGTCCGAGGTGCCCACCTGACCTCTATCATATAAATTGTGTCGTGACAAGTGATTCTGTTACCGTGCCATTGATATCTTTATCTGTATGGAAGGGTATGAGTTGGTTGTTTATTTTCCCTCTGTGCAATTTCCAGGTTTAAAATGCAGAACAGGTTTAACCTGAGGTCTGTGTTGCCCTCCATGGGTATCAGCGATGCGTTCAGCCCCACAACCTCTGACTTCACTGGCATATCTGGTAAATAAATCAACTTGTGCACAGTATACGTATACACATTCTGACTACAATTAGACCACTTTCATCTGTGCACTGTATACATACACATACTAGATCACCTTTGATCTGTGCATGGCTTCCAAGTTATTGTAGTGAAACTATCCACAAGTTTCCAACGTCGTGTCGTGCATTGCGCAGAGCTTGTATGTCTGCTGTTATCCGGATGTGTCCCACTCATAATTCTACAGTAAATTCTGGTGGAAACAGGTGGATACACCAGTGGTTCTCAAAGTGGATTTCAGGGACTAAATTGACTCTTGCAAGTCTGTATAACTTTGACAGTGTACAAATGGAACCAAATAGGCCTGGGGCCAATTCTGATATCTTCACAAATTGGTACCAATCAAGGTGACCGTACATTTTTTACATTTTTGACTTCCTACATGTCTCTAGTTTACATTTTGGTATGATAACCCTTTCTGAGACTCCCATGGACTTTCTATACAGGAGGAAAATACCCAGAAAACATTTTTTTTCAGGGTATTTAAAGCTATACTGTGTAAGATGCCCAACTAGTGGTCATTAGCCCTATAGCAAACCGCGGTCGCGTCCGCGTCTTTCGGCCGTTTTTCGTACCTTCAGACCCCCGCGTCTGCCTCCACCTCGCTGAGATCTATCTTTTGAGGGGTCCCTTGTTCCTGTGCGTTCAGTAATTCCAGAGATACGGACTCCTTCACCCTGCCTGGTAGGCGAAATTACCTAGAGAAGGGATGGTACAAACGGGCGACAACAAATATGGCTGCCATAGCGACCCCACTTCAAGATGCGCTGTGATTGGCCGGCAGTTGTATAACCCTCGCTGTGATTGGCCGGTAGTGTGATGACGCAATTTTGGCGCGAGATCCGGTCCCCGGCAAGGATCGCAGTTTACATATATAGAGAAGGCTTTACAGGCTGAAATTCACGGAGTGGGTGTTCTAAAACTTTAGCGATTTAACAGTTAGGACAATTTTAAGATTTGTTTTATAAAAAAAGTTACATGGTACAACTTTAAGTAGGATGTGAGGGGTCTAACTAGGGGTTTGTCATGATGCTGAATCCATTGCAAGCATTTGTTTTGCACAAAAAAACATTCCTTTGGCTACAAATGGCCCCAGAAAACGATGGTTTAGTGATGAAAATTTATGAGTTTTTTGGGCGTTTTCTGGGGCCATTTGTAGCCCAAGGAATGTTTTTTGTGCAAAACAGATGCTTGCAATGGATTCAGCATCATGACAAACCCCTAGTTAGACCCCTCACATCCTACTTAAATACCCAGAAAAAAAAGTATTTTCCTCCTGTATCCACGAGTTTCCTACGCCCCATAGTGCATTGCGCAAACGTCTGCACCGAGGTTCCGCCGCCGATTTACAAGCTCACAACGGGTTGCATCTGCGACGTGACGTGAGCTTGTATGTCTGCTGTTAAACCCGGAAGTTTGGTCCTGATAGTCTCCAGTAAACTCCCGCGGAAACTTGTGGATAGAAAGTCATTGGGAGACCGACTCTAGCAGCTGAACATCAATTAAGCTGGGTCTCAGAAAGGGTTATCATACCAAAATGTAAACTAGAGATATGTAGGAAATCAAAAATGTAAAAAATGTACGGTCACCTTGGGTGGTACCAATTTGTGAAGATATCAGAATTGGCCCCAGGCCTAAAACAGGTCCATTTGGTTCCATTTAATACACTGTCAAAGTTAAGGGGAGACCTTCAAATTAAAACCACTGCTGTACATCGTTATCGTCAACTTGGTACGGTACTGCCGCTCGTTACCGTAGTTTAGTTACATTTGTTATGTTTCTGCCTGCAGCAGAGGGTCTGTATGTGTCAGACGCGTTCCACGAGGCAAGGATAGAAGTCACTGAAGATGGGACAAAGGCAGCTGCTGCTACAGGTAGGGAACTTACCACTAATGATGACTAGCCGAGAGATACACGTTTCAACAAAATCTGAACGTGCTGATGAATTACTGTAACCAATTGAATCCTAGCATTCCCATTCTAGGGGGAAACCCAGAATAGCCAATTTAAGCTCTAAGATATTTAGATTTTTTTTGCTGCAAATAAATGTGATGTAAGGGGGAGAGCAGACTATGTACAGAACTGACACCAGTCAACCAAGTCTTACAGTAGTTTACAGGTATAGAAGGTTTAAGTGGTTAATAACACGATTGTATTCACCTATGCCTTGCCATTATATTCATAGTCAGACGTTTATGGATGTGTCTTTGCCTTGCAGCTATGGTGCTACTCAAACGATCTCGTGCCCCCGTCTTCAAAGCTGACCGCCCCTTCTTGTTTCTATTGCGGCAAGTTGACACAGGTGATTATTTTTGAACATCAACTCCTAAGTAGGGATGGAACGATATGAACATTTCATATCACGATTATTGACAAAGAAATTGTGATTTACAATATTATCAGGATAATATCACCAACAACCCTTATCCTGGGGCAGAACATTTGCCAAAAAATAGCAGATCTACAAGCTCACAATGTTGTTGATGCTTGTAGATCGGCTATTTTTTGGCAAAGAGATTAGGTAGAGAGTGAAAAAAAGACTGTATCAAGTACGTATATTATAAGTACGTTTTACCAATAGAGGGTTTAAATGGTACCGGATATGCAGCTCGGCAAATAGAAGGTGAATTGATCCTAGTGCATGACGGAGGACGATAGCACGATAAATTAAATCTCCACAATGCGATTATCATGTTTATCACGATAAACGATAATATCGCTTATTGTCCCATTCCTACTCTTAAGAAATAACGCTGTGGACTCTCAACACCACAAGATGCACCATGCCAATCCCCGTTGGACCATAATTCTTAATGCGGCTTCTTTTTTCAGGATCCATCTTATTCATAGGACGAGTGGTGAATCCTGTGGACCAAGCAACATAGATCAAAGACTCTTTAACTTTCCCAACACCTCATCCAAACCGCCAACCCCCACCCTTCTCACTACTGGTATTTATTGGGGACCAACCGGAGGGTCCGGAGACACTTCAGTAAGAGGGACAATATATATATATATATGTATTTTTTGTATATATCTGTAAATAAAATTTTAATACGCGTGTTGTTTTTACACCCAGAGTGTTTTGGTTCTTTTTTTCCATCTAATGAGAATATTTAATACGAATATTGAATTAGTGATCAGACGGGAGGAAAATGATGTGGCAGGGTTTGACAATGCAGGCAAACCATTCCATACTACACACATTAAAATGTTCTAGAATGAACGCAAAGTGTAACAAATAGTACATTTAGAAGACAAAATACTTCATCTTTACAGATCTGATGCAACAGATATTTTAGGATTTTTTTCAGCTTCTTGACTTAAAGGAGTAGTTCACCCCCAAAATGACTTTTTTTCTATTGATTAGTCACACCATGGAGACTCGAGTTCAATAATATATTTTTGTTTTCGTCGCATTCCTAAGACAAAAATTATGATTATGATAAATGTACCCGCATTGATTCCGGATGGGGACCAAAATTAATTTGGGTCCCCATCCGGTATCAGAGGGGGTACATTTATTATAATCAAATCGTCTTAGGAACGCAACAAACCTTTTTGAACTCAACCCTCCATGGGACAGGAAAAAAAATTCATTTTGGGGGAATTATTTCTTTAAGGTTCAACAATATTCAATTGCTAAAAATAACTATGGATCTAAGTGTTCACTTAAAACAAATTTAGCAGTACATTTTCAGATTTCAATTGTGACATGATTTGAAAGTTTACAGTCTGCACGTTCATAATCGGAAAGAACTGAGAAAAAGCCATGCCACACAAGTCACATTCCATCAGATACCAACACATACGTAATATACCCCGTAACATTTTACCCCTGCAATACACTAGAAATAAGAAACCACTGAAAAATGAATCCAAGCACTCGCAGCCTTAGTACAGAACAATGTGACACTTTATTTACATGGCCCTTCACAGTGTAAAATAGAAGCTTTTATTCATGGAAATACTTACAAAAAGGCCTTTTCCACTGAACATTCTCTTTAAATAGTACTCTAAGGTTATTTACATCTTTACAGTGTATTCAAAATACTCTCTTTTGGTAGCATCCTCTTCACAAACAAAGACAAGTATGGCAGATTTGGTCCCTGTCCAAGGAAGGGGGGGAAAGGAGCGGAAGAGAGCTGCCCCCCTGAATCACAAATCAACCCCTGTCCTAGTCCTACGTCAAGACATTTGTATAAATCTGAAAAGAATGTAAGCTCAAGTTACCAATATATTCACTGCTCAATTGTGTTAGTCCTTTTTTCTTTTTCTTTCTTTAACTTAACCCTGGTGTCCCTATTTTGGTCAGCTTTTCAGAATAGGGCATAAGTAGTTAACTTACATTACATAAGCCTCCTCAAATTTCAAAGTGTATTGACTGTATAAGACAAGGTGTTGGTTTGAGATTCAGTGGAGAAAAAAAAGGAGTTATGGTGGGGGTTAAATATTTGGCAGCTACCAGCGCACAGGACAAATTGGCATCCAAAACCTAAAGTCCCCCAGAGATGGGACATTTTTTGCCATTGCATAACAACCGTTTTGAGATAACAAAGGTGGAATATGTGGTAATACTAGTGCCAATGTTATTGCTTCACCATGATGCGTTCCTGAGCTATGGTCCCTGTATGTCAACATTTACGCCAGCCCTGTTCAAAAATGATTCCCCTTTTAAATTTGAATCAGTATTATGAAATACTATATTGTTAAAGACAAGTTATACCAAAACCAGTGAACACTGAACTATAACACATTACAATATCACTTGTCTCCAGGCAGAAAATAAAATAGGTCTTTCACCTCAAGGGGCATCAAAATATGATAAGTAAACTACTTTTGTTTTCTTGAATGACAAAAACAAATCCCAAACAATGAATCATCTTCATTGTCAGCAATGACCAGTTTTAAAGTTGTGCCCAGGCTGTGTACATTTATGGAGACCGTTATGGAGTGCTTTTCTCTTAACCACTTATACCCTGATATCCCTATTTTGAGCATCTGTAAAAAACCTTCCAAAATAGCCGATCTCGTGAGCTTGTAGATCTGCTATTTGTGAATTCGTCTTTTTTTTAAATAAGGCGTAAGTGGTTAATGGAGTGGCAAAAGCAATGTCCAAAATATCACTAGTCAAACCATTGATATTCAGGACACAATTCAACGATAGTCACATTTTCCCAAAAGAAACAGCCCCCCAAAAAGGGAAACTCAGCATAATGGAGAAAGTCACTAGTGAATCAAAACAGTGCCGGAGGGTTACACGTCTCCATTCCGAGATGTCTCCTTTCCGACATCTAACCCTATCCCTAACCTCTATGGAAGTGTTGCCACTCCGACAATAAGAAGTCACTGTCGGAATGGAGACATGTCGGAATGGAGAGCACCCCCCGTGCTGGAGGGGGTGGAAACCACACACAAAAAACGAAACACTTTGATGAGTGACCATGAACATCAACATCTTAGCTTGAACTCTGAGGTGGGCTGAAGACAACTGAACTCTGATCCCAATACCGTTGTTCAACCCCACCATCGCCCATATGGATGACACGAGCCACCCACCATCACAAATCCGGTACAGGCTCAGACTCATTCCATTCATCAAAGGTCTCTTTCACTGTGACTATCCTTTGTTCATTCAGATTTCCACCGCAAAACTCAGATCGAGGAGAGTGTGTGAAGTTAAGTGCACGCGTGGCCAACGGTTCCACAGATCAATATCGAAACCCTGAACCGGTGCACGGACCAACAATTGTATTGTTTAGCCTGGCGTGCAAGTGCCTACAAGTGCTTCCATCAATTCTCCACCTGTAACAGTAACAACAATAATAATAACAATAATAATAATAAACTCACTCACTCCACCTAATGGCTCGATGAAGAACAAACTGGGATCAACATAGAACTCACATGAACCCCTAACGTCCCTATAGTCTCTGTGCATGATTGTAGTTCCCCTTTCCAGAAGTTAACATTCCCGTTTCCTGTCCCAGGTCACAGATTTAAACAGGAAACACATATGACTGCGTTGTGCGATTCTGGTTCAAATCTGCTGCTGAGCCAATCAAACAAAGGCATGATAAATTGACCCGGGAACGGGAAAAGGGGAATTTTGGGAAAAGGAATTACAGTCGATTGACAGAGCCTATTTCTGGGGGAAACATTTGGCCAAAATAGCTGATATACGCTCACAATTCATCGTGAGTTTCTAGATCAGCTACTTTCGCCGAAGCGATTTGGTGTCGAGGGGACAAAAAAGGAAGGGACCTTTTAAGTCTAGTAAGACCGCTTGGGGGACTCCAGTCAATTAAGCATATAGGGTTTAAGTGATTAAGTGTGTTATGTGTAAACCAATCCAAACGCCTCTGATGACCACAAGAGGCACAGGGTCCAGTGACGGGAAAGAGCTTGAAAGTTGGATGCCGTCTGCGGGTCTGCCTTGTCGCTGTGGGGGGAGGGAAGGCAGGGAGGATGGAAAAGTTTGTTGGGAGACACGCGGGGTGTGCGTGTTCTTTTTGGGGGCTGAGCCTGTCTCAGAGCGCGTCCAAATGGTTCATGTTGTTGGATCTGTTGTGGATCTCTTCTAGAAAGTTTTCCAGCTGCTCGATGAGAACACGCTTCTTGAACCTGTACAGAACAAAATGATAAGGATAAAGTTACATGTCCGCTGTATGGTAAATAAGCCAGGGGCTGATTACATTTAAGCAATACACAGCAGGTTCTGCTGAAATAATACATTCATAAAAAGGCTGCATGATAAAAAAAAAAAAAAAAAAAAAAGGCAAGCTAGTCAATGTCTCACAAATGATTTGTTCCAGAACAAAGCTCCAGGACATGAGACTGCTATTTATATTAAGGAAGTTCCTGAAGGAAAAAAAAAAAGCCTTGGCAAAGATACTCAGGAGGAATACAGGATCCAAAAGTCAAACACAAGCGGCTCGCTTCCAAGCCAACGCTCAAGAAGGTAAAGTTGTTTTGACAGCCTATTTAAGGCAACAGGGTAATCACAATACTTCAACAGCAGAGGAAGGTTAAGCTCAGCACCTGGCCGCCTCTTTGATGATGTTCTGGAGGAAGATGAGCCGCGTATCCAGACTGCCCTGGATCTGCTTCAGGAAATGGAAGATCTTCTCGTAGTCTGTGCAGACAACAGGCGGGAAAATGAATGAACGCTGCGCTGAACCAACAAGACAAGAGTTCTTTCCAGCTTACACTCAGTCTCATTTTAAGGACAAAATGTTCAGTCAACTTAAACTACAAGAAACCTAGTGTCCCTATTCTGGGGCAAACATCCGGGAAAAAAGCAGATCTACGAGCTCACAACATGTGGCAAGTCGCAACGTGTTTGGCTATTTGACTGAAAAGATATTAGGTAGAGGTAAGAAGGGGTGCCTAGGGAGTATACACTCTTGTTATTTTGTCAAAGTACTGTGTTTGTTTGTCATGTATAGTTTTTATGGATTTAGTACAAAAGGACCTTTTCTTTTTTTTCTTTACATATCTACTGTATAGTACTGTGTTCTATTTGTCTGTCATTCAATGTTATGAGATACTTTAATGGTTTCCAGTGGAAATAAGCTTAGTCTTTTCATGGATCTCCTTTTAGTAGACCTTGTACCAGTGAACTGTACCGTCATGAAACTGTACCTTTTCCTATGCAAACTTCTAATAAAGTCTTCAATCAATCAATCAATCAATCAATCAATCACACACACACACACACACACACACACACACACACACACACACACACACACACACACACACACACACACACACACACACACACACACACACACACACACAAAAATCAGGAATGAGATGCAAGACGCAACAGCGTTAACATTGATCTAGCAGTGGAGAGAGAAGGGAAGAGTCAAAGAGTTGAACAGATCGATGGACATGAAACAAGTGTCAAAGTGAACTAGTTTTATCCTCAAAAGGTGATGAAGACCATCATACTGAAGTGGTTTGTTTGGATCTCTCAAAAGTGGCGCAGAAGAGTAAACGGTCATTAATGCCATTGGTCGGCGCAACAACACTTGAAACACAACAAATGTTTTCCATTACAGGTTTAAAAGTTCCCAATCCAGCATTGTCCGTGAGTTTGAAAATGTACAATATCCAACGTGCGCCAGCATCGTCTTTTGAATGATCATCTATGGAAAGCGAGCGCAGTTTCACCCTTTATAACGGAATACATAAGTGCTGAAAGTTGCACAATGATTCACTGGTCTTTGAGTTAACTGTAGCAATCATCTCCCTCCACCTCTAGCCTTGTGAAGTGAAATGTTTACATTTTGTAGATGTTATTCAATATATTATTTTATCACAAAATATATTGCAAACCAGGTTTGCACAGTTAATATTTACATTGCTATTGTATTTTTGGAGCTGTGTGAAGCACAGGCTCCCTATACGTGGCCGTGTGGGTCTGTCTGTCTGTCTGTCTGTGTGTGTGTGTGTGTCTGTGTGTATGTAGCCTGAACTTCCTAAACTTCGGCACGCTACTAGTCCCACAGTTTTGCCACCACACACTCGCGCCATATGTCAAATCGACCGGCTTACTCGGGAATCGTGGGCTAGTAACTTGCTAAGAGAAAGGTTCAATAGTTTAATTGATATTAATTTATTAGTGAATTAATTTTCCCCATTGACTTATAATGGGAATCGCAAAAACTCACATTCAATTATTTGTCTCTCGCAAACCATAGGGGCTAGAGTTTCAAGACTTGGAGAGGAGGTTCATAATGATTTCAAGGATTAAATAAAAAATAATTGTGTCATTTGGCCGCATGGTGGCGCCATAACACCCCACTTTACGTTTTGGCCTGTAACTCTTGAACCGTAGGTCGGAAAATTAAAAATATTTTTTCCCTGGATTCCTTGGGTCATGACGCATCTCCCCATATAGGCCACGCCCATTTGCGCCATGATAGATTTTCCGCCATCTTGAATTTTCTCCAAAACACCCTTTTTCCTCCTTTTCCTACATATTTTCTTCAAATGTCACAAGAATCGGTACACATGATCCACACACACACACACACACACACACACACACACACACACACACACACACACACACACACACACACACACACACACACACACACACACACACACACACACACACACACACACACACACACACAGCTCCACTTCACACGGGTGTGATTTTTTATTTTATTTTCTGTGGCATATTGATTTAAAGTTTTTTACTCTTTTGTATTTTCTGTAATCTGCTCTATTACCAGCGCGTTTTGATGGCCTCTCATTCCTATCATCCTAATCAATGGCAAATTGAGGGTTCTCCGTCATATATACACGTGTATATGTTCAGGCTTTGAAGGCCAAATCAATCAACAACATCGCATGGGATGTTAAAGGTTTCACGCTCAACAACTCAGTCGGAAAGGGTTCAATACATTACAAACTAGTAATGACATTTCTTATGTCAGTCTGTTTTTTTTGGTAACAAAACATCGATTAAAACATCTGTCTAGGACCATCTAAAATTTTGACTGGACCCCGAAAATCTGGAATCGGTCGGGGCTCCATCCCATTTACTTACGTCTGCCAGGTTTCCTGATTTCCTTGGTGATGAGAGCCCTCAGTTCGTTGTTCAACTCCAGACTCTCTGTGTTCATCTGCTTCTTCAGTGCTGTGGGTGAGAGGTAGCGAGGTGGCCGGTGCTCCGGGGACATGCCCTCCGTTTCCTCCTCGCTGCCAGAATGCAGCTCAATGACCCCTCGGTCATCGTTGTCGTCCTCGTCCTCCTCCTCTACCCCGCTGTGGTGGTCCTGGGGCGTAGGGATGGTACGATAAGAGATATTATCATTTATCGTGATAAAAATACAAAAGAAACTTGCGATAATCTTATCATGGAGATTTAATTGATTGTGATATCGTCCTCCGTCATGCACTGGGATCAATTCACCTTTTATTTGAAGAGCGAGCTGCATATCCGGTACCACTTAAACCCTCTATAATTGGTAAAAGGTACTTATAATATGCGTACTCGATACAGTCTTTTTTTCCACTCTATCAAATGTCTTTGCCAAAAAATAGCAGATCTACAAGCTCACAACGCATCGCAACGAGCTTGTAGATCTGCTATTTGGCAAATGTTCCGCCCCCCAGGATAATGGATTTTGATTATCGTGATAAAATCGTAAATCACGATTTCTTTTGTCATAATCAACGTGATATGACATTTTCATAATGGTCCCATCCCTACCTGGGGGTCGGCGGACATGTGGTTTTCCTGGTGCTCTCCCGGGTCATCCGTCCCTGACCCCGGGTCCAGCTCAGAGGTGCTGTCGGGACTGTAGTGGTTTTCACTGAAGTGGTTCATCAGGAACTCTGGTTCCGGGGGCCCGTCATTGCTATCCACATCTGACGGAGTCACAGACCACATACACATATTGTTCTGTATTAATTTGACTCCTCAACAAAAGGAATTGTTGATGTTATTTTGATGCTTATATAAAGATCGTCCAAGTTGACAACAACAATTAGTGACTGTTATTCATGATAGAAGTGAGGATAATGCTTTTTTGTAGACTTCACACAGCTGATGGCTGCTCAAGATGACCATGATGAGCGCTTGGGGGGAGCTGTTAGGGGTCAAGTAGTCGCACGTAGCCAGACAACTATTCCACAGTCTCTGAATGCTATATAGCTTGGAACTACACCTCCTGAAAGCCAAGACAGGAAACTGACATCTGTTCGTAATTTCCGTTCTCAAAAATATATGTTTAAATATCTTTACATTTTATTTGAGAATTTCCATTTCTGCTAAGCAGCAAGCAAGATATGCTTATGCGTGCTCCAGACTCCAAATTTAAATTGTGGGAGACAACTGTCTGGCTTGCGAGACTAGGGCTAAAGTGACACATGCTACGTATGCTGGGTGATCTTCTGATTACCAGATAGCCTCTCTACCCACTAAGCTACTGCTGCCCCCCTATACGGATGTTATAATTGTTTAGGGAGTTTTGTGGTTTAATTTTTAACATTTTGTCCGTACCAATCTCACCAGCTGCAGGTCGAGGGCTGGCGGGTGGGCTGACTGGAGGGGTGTAGGCCCTGCCCAGGCGCAGCAGTGGGGACATGCACCGCCGTCTCTTGGGACCGCCGCCTTGCATGTTGTTGTTCTCCATCGGCCGCTTGCCCTTGTTCTGGGGTCCGGTCACAAACTCATCCGCCTCGTCGATCATCATACCCTGAGACAGCGGCAGAACACAACCAATGACTTCAAGCTAATCATTGTACAACGATAAGTCCTGCTGGACTAAAGCGCAACCGGTTAATCACTCGACCTTGCCTCTGCAGTATTATACACAAACTGTACTGTTCAACAGTGGGGTTCCTAAACTTTTTAGAACTCTGGATCACTAGCATATTTCAACCCTCAAAGACCCCCGCCTACTACCTCCCCACAAGAATATATATACAGCATTTAGTATACAAGGCATAACGCAATCATTTTATAACTGTCACATTTCCAATATTCCCACCTGATTCGCTACCATTGCCTTCTAAAGTTTGTGTATGCGACCTGATGGTCGCTTATCTCCCGATCTTACTGGTAAATCTATTTGTATTCATATTTAACGTTAAAGCTGGGCTTATACAAGCTCACATTGTTGGCTTGTATATCGTCTATTTTCAGTGCACGAAGTATGCAAATAAGTATATCAAGCCCTTAACACTCAATATTTCATTTCAAGATTAGTTTCCTTTTCTGACTCAAACACACCTTTTTGTCCAGTTTGAAGGGGTTTCCAAACGTGTGCAGGCGCTTGGGCTGCTCGGGATCTGCGTCTCGGAGGGGCTGAGGAGCGGCTTTGAGGAAATCCTGATAGTTTCCCATCTGCGCTATCGGTACGCTGTGGAGCTGATCTGGAAGGGACCGCACCACCATGGGACACATTTAACAGTGTGTAAACTTGAGGCATTTATTATGTTACATAAATATTATAAATGTTATATAAATATATGTATATAAATGAAAACACATTCGTATTTCTGTATTGGGCTGCGTACAGAGTTTGAAGTCCTAAACATGGAAGTGAGTTCGGTTCCTTCACCAGATTTCCCAATGGAATTTCAATTTATACAGTAAAGGTATGAAAATCGAACCGCGATTGATTATCACGATGATATTATAAATCGTGATTTCTTTGGTCACAATAATCGTGATATGAAATGTTCATATGGTCCCATCCCTAAGTCCTACCTGGATCCTGTCCTCTGAGCGTACAGACACTGGTGTTGAGCAGGTTTCTCCTCATGCGGCTGAGCTGGTCCAGCAGGTGGCTGCGGGGGATGTCATAGGGGTTCCTGAAGCTCTGCGGCTTCAGACTCTGCGGGACAGACAGACACATGGGACATGGAGTGAGCTACCGTGTCGCCATTTGATGACAGCCTCCCTCTCAAAGCTTAACAAAGGTCAACAAAGACGAGGTTCGTCTCCTTGGCTAATATTAACCACACGAAGCTTAGCATACCTATTCTGGAGCGAACATTTGTCGATCTACAAGATCTATTTTCGGCGAAGAGATTTGGTGTAGAGGGTAAAAGGAGGAGACCAGGTATAGACCGCTGAGGAACCCCGGTCAACTAGGTACATAAAACTGAAAACAGCAAAATAAATATAGAAGGAAATGTTTTTTTTTGTTGTCTGAAACAGCTGTCTGAAAGTGCAAAAAACTTTTCCAATGTGCTACATAATGAAGTGGTTAAGCGATCTCATTATGGGGGTGGCAGTAGCTTGGAGGTTTGAAAAGTGGGTTTGTGTCAGCCGGGAAGGTCTATGATTCAAATCCCTGGCCTTCTAGGAAAACATAGTCGGGTCTGGTGCAGCAGAAACATTCTCTTCTCCTTCAACAAACCATTACTGAGGTTCTCTTGAGAACCCCAAGGACTATACCATCAAAACACGTCACAGGTTATTCCGTTTTGCCAAATATATTATATGTATTTTTAGATTTCATGAAAGTTATCTGAATAATTTCAATCTTGGGTAAATATCTTTGCGCAGTTAAGATGATGTCATGGACATTGAAGTTTCATTCACACACACACACACACACACACACACTGCTCCGGGGCCATTGAATTATTATTTTTGAGCGGTGGTTACACTGTCTCCTATACGTGGCCGTGTGTGTATGCGTGTGTGTGTGCGTGTGTGTGTGTGTGTCTGTATGTAGCCTGCAGGCCTGCAGTACCTTTTATGACCACACATGTTAAGGGAGGGGCGCTGTTGTTCAGGCCAGGCCAGACCAGGCACACACACACACACACGCACACACACACACACACACACACACACACACACACACACACACACACAGGGGGGAAGGGGGGGGGGGGGGTAAACCACCGCTCAGTTCACACGGGTGTGATTTTTTATATAATAAACAGCATGTGTGTTCATCAGTCTATCCAGGGACAAATAGAAAGGATCTTAAAAAGCAAGCAGACCTTGTTGAGCAGAGCCAGGTGAAAGCCCTGGAACTCCTTGGGGTTGAGCTCCATGAGCTGTGCTGCCGGAGCCTCTCCTGTGATGGTCTGCAGCAGCTGGGTGAAGTCCTTGCGCTGGGCCAGCGAGATGCCACCGCCGCCCCGCCACCGCACCTTGATGCCTGCATCTGGGAGCGGCTTCTTGCCGATGGAACCTATTAGACGGTCGTACTCGATCTTCGTCTGTGGAAGTGGGACATGACTTGTTTATAACCACCTAAATTCCGATTCTACAAATGCCTTTAGAGATCAGTGGTTCTCAAACATTTTCGTGCCAAGGACCCCCAAAATGATATGCATTTGGCCGCGGACGCCCATCTGAAAATGTTTTGTGACAGGTCACCCCAGAATAGAAGATTTGTGAAAAAAAAAAAAAAGAAAAAAAGCGAAATTATTCAACACTAAGATTTTTCTAAAATGTTCAAAAATAGCAGATGTACAAGCTTGTGCCACCTTCCGCGATTAAATCCTACATAGTTGCTACATAACTAAAATAAAAAATTACACCACTGATTATCCGGTTTTAATGGGTTATTATCTACTTATGCCATATATGAATACGTACTTTGTCGTTATGACACACACACACACACACACACACACACACACACACACACACACACACACACACACACACACACACACACACACACACACACACACACACACACACACACACACACACACACACACACACAATGTGATATGTATGTACACTGTAAAGCATCGGTGTTCATTCAACTCCTAGGGTGAAGAAATGAACGGCGGTAAGGGTCTGTTTCACTGTCCACCCACCTGTTGCATGAGCTTCTTGAGGTAAGAGACAACACTGTAACTCAGGCCGTACTCCATGTTGTCTGCCAGCAGGTTGGGTGCTCCCATGATCCTCAGAGCCTTCCTCAGAGACTGCAAACATTACACACTCAATTCATAAATTCACTTAAATTCTCCTCAAGACCCATTTATTCAATCAGGATTTGGGGCCTTTCAACTTTTTGATGTAAGAGTAATAAATCCAATGCAAAAAATCTAAACTGTATATTCTGCTAAATTAAGGACACTATAAGGTTAAGAGACATTTTTGCTGCCAACTCTACTCACCCCAAAGTAATATGGAGGCATGGTCTTCAGGTAGTTCTCAAAAGACTGCCGCCATTTGATGGTAGGCTTGAACTTGTGCACTTTGATCAAGTCATCTGCGAAGGGGTGAAAAAAAAGGGTTCTAATTTTGGGGAAGAAACCTTATCAAGCAGTCATCACTGACAACTGTAAGATAAGATGAATAATCGCAAAAAATGTCATAGCAAACAAATCTGAAGTTCAAGATACAAATTAGAAAATGTTATGCAACTATCCTCTTACATCCTCTATAGTCTATACTTCGTAAACGTAACCCGGGTCAGCTCTGTATTTGGTCTGCTCTCTTTTTAATAGCCGATCTACAAGCTCACGATCGGCTATTTTTACCAGTGTCAGCCCCAGAATAGGGATGCAAAGTGGTTAAATCGTATTCCAAGTAGATGCTAATTATTTACATATTCACGCGTGCCGCCATTTGTAACCAAAATCAAATGAATAATCCTCAGTCTTACCCAGCAGTGGAAGCAGCACAGGGTAATTATAGGGCATGACAAACAGGTTGACACAGTTGAGGGCTGTACTGGCCTTGAGGTAGCCAAAGGGCTGACCCAAGTCACTGTACTTGGCACTGTTGCAAACAAACACCTATAAGGAAAGAGAAACAAGACAAAGCAATGTGGGGCTAGATAAGAAGACCAATCAATTAAAATCCAGAGTGTTAGTGTAAGTATTAGTCTGAGAGGGAAGGTTCCACTTTTACACCTAGAGCTAAATTCACACCATATTTTGCTGTGCACGGATATATGCATTTCTTCTTCTGCTCTTGTATGTAATCACTGTCGAGCAGTAACCTTGTATTTACGCATTTTTACTTTTTCTCACGTAAATTAATGCAGTACTTCAGGAGTTTTCAACTGGTGGTCCAAGGAATTGCACGTGGTCCCTGATCATGCATCTAGAGACATTGCAAAGCGAAGACTGTCTTTTATTTTCATTTGAGAAACTGCATGACCTGGTGACCTAGGATGACGCATCAATGTTGTAATTTACTTGGAAGGAAGAAATTCCACAGAAAGAGTTTGAAATCTCAAGGAGGGGAAGTGTACGAGATCTCCTGGTTGAGTCATCATTATTAGGAAATATATATTGCATGTGTGTGCTTGTGTGTGCTCGTCACTCATACAATCAGTACAGTACATCAGTCAATATGATTTTACCACCATGAGTACAAAAAGAAAAAAGCCCCAATCTTAGCGCATATCCTCAGGTTGATTCTTCGTCAGGGTGGTGGTCTGGTCCCTGGTTCATGATCAATTGAAAACCCCTGCCTTACTTGGATGCATGAGCAAAAATAAATCTAAAAGAACATCATTTTAAATGTTACTTATAAAATAGTCCAAAAAAGGGGCACCAGGTTGAAAGTGCTTAAATCCGTCTGTGCGTCTTAAAATTATTTAACCAAAGAAAATTATTAACGAGAGCTTTTAAGTATACAATAACTACATTGGGGCTTTTTTCCATTCCCTGAAAAGGTATGTGTTGAACATACAAGGTTTCCACCCGACAGAGGCTATATGTAAGTGAGGTGACGTTTGCCTACCTGCCAGCAGGTGTGAGGAGATTTCCTCTCCAGGATGTACTGCGTGAGAGGCGAGGGCTCCAGCTCATACTTGTCAAAGGGCACCTTGTCTATCACCATAGGTTCAGCATCCAGACAGGAGAAGCGGACATGGGGATGGGCTGAGCGGGGTGGCTAAAGGAAAAGGAAGACAGCGCTCTTTAGGACAAGTGTTTGACAAACTCTTTCGTCTCGACAATCAAAAGAAACATTTGCCATCTCCCCGGAACCCAAACGTACTTAAAATACAAAACGAATGAATCACGTTGGCCCTGATCTCAAAAAACGATCTACAAGCTCACAACAAGTCACATGACGAAGCATTGAGTTTTTAATGTAAAAAAAATAAAATAATAATAATAACTAGAAATACTGTTCCTTCGAAACAGTGTGGGCTCGATTCCAACCCAACAAATAGGATACTTTAAGGTACTGTAAGGTACAGTACCCTACAGTATTGTACTGTACCTTACTATACTGTACTGCACCTTACTGTACTGTACTGTACTGTACTGTACTGTAACTTACTGTACTTTACTGTACTCTACTGTACTTTACTGTACTGTACTGTAACTTACTGTACTTTACTGTACTCTACTGTACCTTACTGTACTGTACTTTACTGTACTCTACTGTACTTAACTGTACTCTACTGTACCTTACTGTACTATACTGTACTGTACTCTACTATGCCGTACTGTAACTTACTGTACTGTACTCTACTGTACCTTACTATACTGTACTTTACTGTACTCTACTGTACCTTACTGTACTCTACTGTACTTTACTGTACTCTACTGTACCTTACTGTACTGTATTGTACTTTACTGTACTGTACTTTACTGTACACTACTGTATCTTGCTGTACCTTACTGTGCTGTACGTTACTGTACTTTACTGTACTTTACTGTACACTACTGTACTGTACCTTACAGTACTGTACTTTACTGTACTCTGCTGTACCTTACTGTACTTTACTGTACTCTACTGTAACTTACTGTACCTTACTGTACTGTACTTTACTCTACTCTACTGTACTGTACCTTACTGTACTTTACTGTACTCTACTGTACCTTACTGTACTGTACCTTACTGTACTGTACTTTACTGTACTCTACTGTACCTTACTGTACTATACTGTACTGTACTCTACTGTGCCGTACTGTACCTTACTGTACTGTACTCTACTGTACCTTACTATACTGTACTTTACTGTACTCTACTGTACCTTTCTGTACCTTACTGTACTTTACTGTACTCTACTGAACCTTACTGTACTTTGACTGTACTCTACTGAACCTTACTGTACTGTACATATTCTATGTGTTCTAGATCTACATTTTTGATTCTGTGTTTGGGAACCAGCAACTGTCAAATGGACTCCAACTGTAGTGGAGTATATTGAGTGCATATACTGTAGGCTAACAATCCCAGATCACATCTGTCCTCCACTATGTCTATAACCAAGGCGTTCTTCTATGTGGCCACTCCAGACTGAGGAGTGGAGCATGGCTTTTATTGTGTTTGTGGATCTGACTTGGAAATGCATTGGTTTTGATATCTCCCTGACAACCAACAACAACCACTAATATGGCTGACTGTCCCTGCGGGCTCTAGGATATATGGCTATGGGATTTACATCCCATCGCCCGGACTTGATTCTTGATCACAGCTGTGTAATCAGTAGAGTGGAGAGGGACATTTATTTATAGTTTTAACTATAACTATAGTTTTATACATCACACAGCTTAGACATTTGGATCAAATCAGAGAGCAGACCTGTGTGAACGCAATGATATAGATAGCATATCTGAAGTGTGAACACTGCAGCCACAGCGCCTTAACATAAACATGGGTCTATTATCCTTCTCTCCACTCTGTCCCCACTCACTAAACCCATTGGAAATGCATTGGGTGCTTAAAGTTAAACATTTTTATTTTTTTATATTTATACTACAAAACATTTCAAAACCAAAAGTACAAGCACACGTGTCCTCAGTAAGCTGAACACATAAAAATTTGAATGGTGTTGAAAGGTGTAAGCGTTTAAGAGATGAAGCGCGCCAAAGTTTTGAGGAGATACTGACTGACTGACTGACTATAAATAATGAAGATAACATACGTGTGCTCGCCTTCCAGGCGAGCCCACAATAATAATAATAAAGAAAATACAGTTATACCACTGGGCATTCAAACTTTCAAAGTCATCTCTAATAGCCTGGTTATAAACTTTGTCATTGAAAAACTTGTTGAGGCAACAGTTTGTATCTTGTGTACGTGTGAGTAAAATGTATTTCTTCTGGTTCCTCAGACAATGTAGCAGCAATAATAAAACATAAAAACTGTAACAATGAAATGAAAAAAGGAATTATCAAAGAATAGGAGCTATGTTGAGACAGGATAACAAAGTTTGTACATTATTCACAACACACTTGAGCTGAAGGTTACAATGCACTGGATGGACTGCTGAAATGGAGCCCCACACATCAGCTCCCAGTACTTGCTGCACGACTTCCCGCACCCAAGTCGTGCAACTCATGCGGCGAATTTGCCTGGGATCGAACTCTTGACCCCTGTGGTCCAGAGGCGAGAGCTCTTCTGTCTGAGCTACCTCCTGGACACTTATTAATCACTGTGGCTTTATTTACATATATGCACATCTGACCAGAAGTGTGCTACTGACAACTGCTTGTCATGAATTCTAGTTACCACAAAACATCTTATTTTCATGTTAACAGTACACAACTTCACTATGGATAAACACGACAGATGAATACCTAGTACCTAAAAGATGGAAATAAACATAACACATAAAATAGAGGGCCTGATGACATTATTATAGTCCAATATTAGTGGTAGTGGTATTCTTTGACCACTGGAGAGACGGGTGACAGCCGGAATGTAAACGGCGCCCGGGAGCAGGTTGGGTTAGCGCCCCAGCCTGTATCTTCTGTGAGGAAGAAGCCCAACAAACCCACGGTTAGGCCTTTAAGAGTCGGTTGTCTGACGTTTCTTACCAGCGTGGGGGAGTTCTGGTCTGGCCAGAAGGCTTCAGGGATGGGCCAGTGTCCGATAGGAACACCCGTCTTAGGGTTGGGCCGTACGTAGATGAGCTTGTGACAGCAGTGCCAGGTCTGGGGACCAGGCTTCACCACCTCAGCAGGACCATCTGGACAGGCATGTAGACACACACAGGCCAGTGAAAATGGCTTCATTAAAACTCTTAACTACACCAATGGTTGAGTCAAACTAAATGTAATGCCAACTCTTACAATTCCAAGTGCTTGTGCAGTTAAAATATGATTATTTTGGGGGGGGGGGGGGGGGGGGGGGTCACGGCCTGAAAAGGTTGAGAACCACTAACTACATCACCAGTTAGACGCGGTTGTTAGTAAGATACTGTATTAAGTGAAATCCCTGACTATGTCATATTACTCATGGAGACTCTGCGGAAGATATTTCTGATGTTATGACAGACACATGATACTTGTGGGCTCTCAAAATACAGTAGGACAGATATTTATAGCTCTACTTATTAAAGTTGTATAAATTCCATCTTGACAATACGTAAATAAATAATTAAGGTCTAGAGGAAGTGTTTTATTATGGTGGCAGGGATAGAGGTGAGTGATTGGGGGAGAGAGTAAAGAGGAGTTCTGCTATTCAAAACGGATGTTGGCCAAGTCAAATGAGTCCCAGGGTAATAAATACACATGTAGTGGAAATGTCCATATACTGTATCTATACATGTACCTCTTACAGAGCCTGATGATGCCATTTGTTTTTTGTCCGATGCTGATCCCAATTTTGGGATGATGATATTACAGATTGTTTTGACTGATACGTAATAAAGAAAAAGGGGGCAAAGCCAATTCTAATTAATTTAGAAAAACCTAGGCCAGGGATCTTCAACGTTTTCAGACCCCTTAGCTCTGAGAGAGATGAAGCAGGGACCCTCACTACATATCATATAAAATTGTGTTGCAGATTAAAAATGTACATTATTTCTTATACAGTTTAGACTTGACAGCACTATCATCTGTGTAGGTTGGATTAACGTGTATTTTCATATATTTAACCACTTGAACTGTCAATAATACCTACTAGTTAGTCTGCTCTTCTTTTCCCTCTACACCAAACCTCTGTGCCAAAAAATAGCCGAACTACAAGCTCACAACGCCTCGCGCTTCGATGTGTTGTGAGCTTGTAGATCGGCTATTTTTTGTCTAATGTTCCACTAAGAATAGGGATGCTAGGGTTCAAGTGGTGTAAAAAACATGATCACGCAAAGATTCGGTGGAACCCCCTGTAGTAACTCTGAGGACCCCCTAGGGGTCCCGGATCCCCTGTTGAAGACCTCTGACCTAGGCTATTCAGAGTTTTGCAAAGATACAAAGTTCAAGACTAGCTGATCTACAAGCTTCTCACCCTCTACAGGAAGGGGGTCGGGTCCAGTCTTCTCAAAGTTGATGACCACTCCACTCTGGATCTTCTGCACCAAAGACTCCAGACACTGGTTCAACATGCGCTGGGAGAACACGCTGTAGGAACGCCCTGCAAAGCAACACGCGTGTCGTTAAAAGACATGGCCTCTCAGTCATCCAGTCTTAATTTGGCATCCATTGGCAGTGAACTGGAAGGCATGTGACCCACTGCATGAATTTACAGTATTTGTTTTTAAATAAAGAATTCTGTTGAGTTGCAAAGTGACTGCAAAATTCACTGTATTGTCGTCAGATCACAATCACATCATGAGGCCATACACACACCACACAGTACATACACACAGCACACGCACGCACGCACGCACACACACACACACACACACACACACACCCCCCTCTACATATATCTACACACACAGTACCTGACATATGTATACAGTTATTGTGGGTTGTTTAATAACAAGTTTGTAATGTGCTTTTTGTACTGTACAGTGTACACTGTAGAGCTCAAGACCCTGATGTTAGATAGGAGAGTGTGGAGGGCAGCGATCCAGGAGTACCGAGCTGGTGTTGGCTAGACCACTCACATCGCATGTGCTCTTTGTGTGTACTGCGTTCATAGAGGTGCAAATGTGTTGTGTAGTTCTTTGCATTTTTACACAGTATATGAACAGCTGTGAGTGTGAGAGAGAGAGAGACGGACAGGCCATTACGAGTCTATCTGCATCTTAATAAGCCTGGTTGCCTGGTGGTAAAATCTGTAGTGGAGCCTGCTGGTCCGGTCCTTGATACCACTTGTGAAAACAGTCCATGGTTGGGGTGGCTGGGGTTTTAACAAATCCAAGTCCTACAGACTTTATTGACACACCGTCCATTGCATACATCTAGGGATGGGACGATAAGCGATAATATCGTTTACCGTGATAAAAAAACCCAATAATCGTATCGTGGAGACTTAATTTATTGTGATATCGTCCTCCGTCATGCACTGGGATCAATTCACCTTTTATTTGTCGAGCTGCATATCCGGTACCACTTAAATCCTCTATAATTGGTAAAAGGATACTTATAACATACGTACTTGATACAGTCTTTTTTTCACTCTATCAAATGTCTTTTCCAAAGAATAGTCGATCTACAAGCTCAAAAGCTCTACAAGTTGTGAGCTTGTAGATCTATTTTTTGGCAAATGTTCCACCCCAGGAAAATGGATTTTCGTAAATCGCGATTTCTTTAGTCACAATCATCGTCCCATCCCTACATACTGTACATCCTGCATGGCTGGAAGCTCACATCCACTATATTAATAGTAATGAGTATTGCACTAGAAGTACAGAGGGTGGGCGATGGCTCATTTAGCAGACAGACAAACTAACTGAACTGTGACTACTACACACAGGGGGCAAGCTTTGCACCTGCCAGCGGTCTGGTAAATGACAGACTAATTCTGTATTTTGGCATGTAAAAATCTTTTAATTTTATTTTTTCTTTTAAATAGAAAAAGCTTCTGTTGTCTGTTGATTATTCTGCCTAAAGCGATCCATTTTTAACAAGCAGTGCAGCAGCAACCAGCGTGTGTTCATGCACGCATCTCTGCGTCCGCTCATTGCACGGCATCAATCAAGAGGGTAAATTCAAGCAATCTCACTGTGAGGGTAGAGTTGGCAAGTGCACAAACCATGTCAAAGAATAAATGATGTTACAGGAATAATAATCTCGAGAGGTTGTCGCGTGTCAAAAAAAAAGGAACTGATTTACAAGTTAAAAGCCTCACAATGTAATGCGTTGTCAGCTTGTAGATCAGTTCTTTGACACGTGGCACGTCATACATGTACTATAGCCTCACATTCCAAATTGCACAGTGTCATCTATGATTTTAAGTATCTGGTTATGACTATATTCATGTCTGTGTAATTGTGGCGCTCTGATCAGAAGATAATACACATTAGCCATGACTACAAAATAAATGTACAAATAGTAAATGAGATAAGCGTTTTAAAACAATTATCAACAGTAATGTAGGCTGCAAAAAGGCATTTTCATATTTGAGGTGGTACATTTTCACTTCAAAGCAGCTGACAGTGATTGGGGATCATGGTTCTGAAGTTAGAACTTTTTCATCTCTCATGAGTTAAAATTGTTATTCCATATTATGTCGTTTTTTATATTGACTTTTTTGACAAACATGTTATCCCACGATTTTGGTAACCCATTTTTTTCAACTGTGTGAATTGTCTAATGTAATCCTGGGCGCTACACTCCCTCTGCCAACCTGAGGAGAGCAACAGACTGACCTATGCTTCCTTCTATGCATGAGGAGTCCACGCCGCTTCTTTTCACCTGGCAGGGAGGAGTTTCCCCGGTTGGAGGTAGCGGGTGGAAGGAAGGTTAATTCCAAATAGTTCCTTCCTTTCACCTGCATCAGGTGCCCCGGCTGGCCAGGGGGAGGTAGTATAGACCAGGATTACTGCATGTTTTTAGTGAGGGTACCTACCCTAGAGGATACAGGGAGAACATGCAAACTCCACATAGAAAGGCCCTTTTACCATCCCCACCTTGGCACTGATGACGCCGAGGAGAGAACATGCCCCCAGCGCCCACAGTGGAAATCGAACCCAGGATCTTTTAGCTGTGAGGCGACAGCGCAACCGACCGTCGCTGTGCCCATATTATGTTTATGATAGTCATTGCAAATTGTATTCGTATCATATACACTATTAAGCTATATTAACACATATGGTGCCAACCCCGAGTTTCCCGAGTTTGTATTGGTACCAACGCTGTGCCAACCCCGAGTTTCCAGAGTTTGGGCCGTTTTCTCAAAATGTTTTTCTTCAAAAACTTTTTTTGGACCTCCAGAAATGTGTTAGGCATGATCGCGATCGCGAAATTGCATGTTTAACCCCCATACCAACCCATTCTTTCAAACATGGCAGCCATGTTTGTTTACATCTGAAGAAAACATAATGGCTGATAAATCATGAATGCCTGAACGGATTTCCAAGCGGATTTTTTTTGTTTGAAAGCTGTGAACAGTGGGCACACACGTGGTGCATCATCTAGGCATGGGCGTGCACGATCCGTGCACTATAAATTACATGGAAGTCTATGGAGACCATGGCATCGTGGGACATTGAAGAGAAAAAATCATGGCACCAAAAAAGTTAAGGAAATACATAAAAAAAAAAAAAGATTTATAATGTATGCCCATTAAGTAAATCTGCCTGGCTGGTGGTGTTTTTTAATCTACCAGCCACCAGCAAAAACATTGTTTGTTCCATGACTACACACCTGTTGTGCACACAAAATCGGCCATCACACACAGAGGGCCTCCGTCATGACATTCTTGTGTCTTATTTCCTTATGGCCAATTAAGGAACAGTTACAAATAAGGCATGACAAGCAGTGTGTTGGTATAGGGAAAACTTTGTTCTAAGAACCTTGGCAGTTGTCTGTTCCCACCATTGAGCCCGTCACAAAATAATTAAGGGAAGGAGAAAACTGCTTATAAAAGGGGCATTTTGTGCGTTTACATTTACGGTTACAGTCACAGCCATGAAAAGATAATTGAGATACCGCAGCAATATATCAAATTCACTTCAAAAGCAAATGAGCCAAAGCGTGAAAGGTTAGATTATTTAAATGTTTATGCATGCAGGTGATGATAGCTACCTTTTATCATAGTCACATGGACATGGTTGTAATTTGCTACAACTGATAAGCGTAGTTCACATTATCAGCCTGTACTATATTCATTGTCACACACTTCACCTCTAGTGACCTGCTGGGCAAACCATTCACTCAGGCAGGTTTCAATAGCGCCTGGCATTGTGTCAGTCTGCCATCAGCAGTAATAGAAAGGCAGCATATATAGACGGTCAGTCATTGTCTGTGGCGCTGTGTCATGTTCTGCATTCAACACTACCGACAGATACAGAAAGCCTAGACCGGCGGCTGTGTGTTTTAATCTTAACCTCCCATCAGCATTATTCTAGTCTATTCCCAGCCGCACCCCAACACCAAGCGGCGTGTAGACCGGAGGCAAGAGAGCCAAAAGCCTACTTTTCTAACTGATGTTCTGTAACACTGGTAGTTAGATGACCTGGCAGGCTTATTTATTCTTGAGCCTGGGGACTTGCACGCAGGAAATCATTAGCCTAATTTTCACTGTAGAGCCAAAGGGTTAGAGATGCGGGCTTTGTGACCATAAAGGTTTACAAGTTCAAATCCCTGGCCAGCTGGGAAAAATCTGGGACAATGTACCAAATGAGTATCGCTGTCTCCTATGTAGTCAATGACCACTGAGGTGCCCTTGTGCAAGGCACTTAGCCCCCAACTCCTCCACTTCAGGTGCTTAGTGCTAAAAGTACAGACAGAAGGCCAGAGTGGCTCAGGTCTCAGGAGGCTGGAAGTTCGATCCCCGGCTCCTCCCGGCTGTGTGTCTAAGTGCCCTTGAGCAAGACACTGAAGCCCCAAACCCCTCCCCATGAGTGATTGGTGACTTTCATGGTTGCCTCTTCAAATCAGTGTGTGAAACCACGTTAAGCATAATGTGCCATAATGGTATGTGTGAATGGATGAATACAAAGTACACTGTAAAGCGTTTTGAGAGGGCTGAAAGACTAGAAGGGGCCATGATATAAACTTAGTCATTTATCAGTAGCAGCCAGTTCCCAGGTGAACATTTCTGAAACTGTATTAATATGTAACGGGTACAGCTAGAGAAGGGCCTTTCATAAATGAGGGCAACCTAGAGGTGTGCATTGTTGTGCCCTGTGGTAATGTCAAAAAGAAAAAGATTCCAAGACATGTTTCGGGCCTCTGGTGGCCTTCTACAGGCCATACAGAACTATTTACTATTGCCCTGAAGAGGCATATAGGCTTCTTTTTTATGATGAACTAGCCTGTTTTGTTAACGCTTTGTGAAGACTACCAAGGAATCTTTTTCTTTTTAAGTTAGAGGTTCCCCTTGGACCAAGAGCACCATCCAATGTTTTATCTTCACTAGTTATTAAAACGCTGTAGCCCTCTTTTTCTGATTTCATGGTCATGTGTTGTGATGGGAATACAGTGTATGAGTCACATGCAGACATAAGTGACATACAGTACGAGTCAAAAGTTTGGACACACCCCTGTAATGGTTTTATATAGCCTCAGAAACGCAGAAATTAACAGCACCTTAGATTAGAGCAGAGTTCACGTCGCAGTCACATCTCAACATCAACATGCTCGGGGGAGACTGTGTGAATCAGGCATTCATGGTAAAATCGCTGTAAAGAAGCGTCTACTTATGAGGAAGAACAAGAATTCGAGAATTATTCATGCCAAGGAACACAAGGAATGGACATTAGCTCAGTGGTGGAAATCTGTACGTTGGTCTGATACGCCCACCTTGTCTTTGTGAGACAAAGAGAAGATGAGTGGATGGTTTCTTCATGAGTGGTTGCCACTGTGAAGCAGGTGGTGTGATGTTGTGGGGGTACTTTGCTTGTGATTCTGTTCATTTAAAATTCAAGGCATGGCTATCACAGCATTCTGCAGCAACCTTCCGTCCCATCTGGTTTGCGCTTAGTGGAACATAGTTTGTTTTTCAACAAGACGACTCCGAACACACCTCCAGGCTAGCTATGCAAGGGCTAATTGACCATGAAGGGGAGTGATGGAGTGCTGCGTCAGATGACCTGGCCACCACAGTCACCTGACCTAAACTCAACTGAGATAGGTTTGAAGTACTTGGACCACAGAGTGAGGGAAAAGCAGCAAACAAGTGCTCAGCAACTCTGGGAAGTCTTCGAGACGAAAGGAAAACCATTCTAGTTCGCCAGTACCTAGTAAGCTGATTGAGAGAACCATTCTGGTTTAACACTTTTTTGTTTACTAAATGAATCCATGTGTTCTTTCATTTTCGTTCCGATGTCTTCCATTTAGACCTGGAACACCTATACATCATACCTTTCAAGCCGAGGCCAGGCAGGAACCTCAGGTCTAAATGGGTTCATGTACAATGTAGAAAATAATAAAACAAAGACAATTAAAAGGTGATGTGACCAAACTTTTGACTGGTAGGCCTACCGTACATATAGTACACCTCCTCATTTACAAAGTTTTACGATCGCTTTGCAGCTAAGGTAATTAAGTAAAAAGATGAAAATGACCAGAGCTTACTTATTGATGCCGTCACCAAATAGTTCCCCTTAAATGCCCCCCTTTTCCTCCTCCATTATTTAAAATCATTTTTCTTACGTAGTGATACAAATTCCTTGAGCTTTCCCTGGAAAGTTATACCTCCGGCTCCGCTGTGGAAAGATGGCTAATGTTGGACGTGTTTTCTACTGAGAGTACATTCAACATTCAAGTTTACCTGGCAACCTGGATTGAAAATCTGACATTTTTACATGCCTTACTCAGCATATTATAAAAACATCGATGAGATGAATTCCACATAAACAACCTTCAAATCTACCGGCACTGTAACACATATATACCTTGCTGCCAAGAGCTCCCCCAAGACATCTTCTCTCTACCCCCAGCAGGGGCGTCACAAGGGGGGGAAAGTGGGACTGAGTTACTAGGGCCCAAGGTGGAGGGGCCTTAATTATTTTATACATTAACTATTGAAAAAATGTAATAAATAAATAGCCGATATACAAGCTCACAGCGCGGCTGCGAGGTTGTAGATCTGCTATTTTTGAAAAGTGGTGAAAATGTGTGCAAATCTTTGAATATATGTATTTTTTAGGAAAATATTTCTAACTCAAATGTTGCTTCTGGGGATCCCTGGAACTAAATATTTTGAGATGGGGGTCTGTAGCAAAATACATATAATTTTGGAGGGTCCTTGACCTGAAAAGGTTTGAGCACCACCGACAGAAACATACAGTAGGCCTCAGGTTTTTCCAAAAACTTCACGATTTTTCAAAAATAACAGATCTACAAGCTTACAGCGCGGCACTCTGTGCCACGCTGTGAGCTTGTAGATTTGCCATTTTTCAATAGTTAAAGCACAAAATAATGCGTTCCCAGTCTAAATTGGCTAAACCCCCTCCCACTATGAACATCATTCATGAGGGGCCCGCAGTGAATACTTGTACTCAGGGCCCAGAATTTGGTGCGACACCCTTGCCCCCCAGAAGCCTACCTCCGGTGACCTCGCACATGGGGGTGATGGCAGAGTCGTCAGGCGGGACGCCACCCAAGGGCTCGGGCTCCACTGAGGCGTGGCCGGGGATGCGCAGGACGAGGGAGAACAGGCGCTGGTCCCAGCGGAAGGGCTCCTTGGTCAGCTCGCTGCCTGGCAGCGGTGTGGTCAGAGGCAGATGCAGCTGGAAGGGGGGCGACGGGAAGTAAGATCCCAGCATAAATCACAACAATCTATGACAAGGGTCTTCAACAGGGGGTCTGGGACCCCTAGGGGGTCCTCAGAGTTACTACAGGGGGTGCTCCAAATCTTTGTGTGAAAGAAACCTTTTGTCTCCTTTTCTATATTAAACCACTTGAACCCTAGCGTCCATATTCTGGGAACGTTAGCCCAAAATAGACGTTCTACAAGCTCAACACCTCGCAGTGCGAGGCGTTGTGCGCTTGTAGATTGGCTATTTTTGTCAAAGAGGTTTGGTGTAGAGGGGGAAAAAGAGCACACTAAGTACAGAGTGAAAGTATTGGCGGTTCAACAGATTAAATATCTGAAAAGACAAATTGACATGAATCCAAAATACACTGATGATTGTGCTATCAAACAATGAAACTATAATCTATGAAAAGGTTGTGGGGGTCCCTGCTTCATCTCTCTCTCTCAACTAAGGGGTCCTTGGCCTGAAAACGTTGAAGACCCCTGATCTATGAGCTACTTTGAGAGTTAGTGTCGGCAGGGATTATGATAAACGTACCATTAGTGTGTGAGTCATCTAAGCATTATGAGTCAAATAAGGGGTGAGTGAACTACAATAGCGACATGGGGATGAGGTGAGTGTGTGTGTGTGTGTGTGTGTGTGTGCAAAGAAAGGTTTTATTTTAGACATTGGCAGTAAATATTTAACCTTTGTCAGAGGTTATTAAGATTTCAACTGATCCCCGCTAAACATTAAAATGACCACGAAAATGAATTACAGACTAGTTGCTTGGCTGCTCAAGTTTAAATGCCACTCTTTTCACTCATGCGGTACAGAAACATAAGCATGACTACACTTTCTCACACAAGGCTAAATAGATGTTCTTGTAAAAATCTAATTACTTTGTTACAGGAAACCCAGACATGGCTCAGTGACAGTCCCAAGAGCTGCATGTGCGTCGTGGACTCTTCCACACTAAATGGCAGTGGAATCCTGGGTTCCTGCTCTGAGCACACACACCACAGGCTCATTCACAGCTGCTCTACAATTAAGCATGTCAAATTATGGCTTTGGTTGTTTAGTGTTTTGTGAAACATATGCTTCTCTAGTTATCAAAGTACAATGTTATATTATGGCTTGCTGGCAGCCTTAAAGCGGTGTCCAGGGGAGCAGAGACAGAAAGAGCAGGATGCTTTGCCGTTTGTGTGGGCGGCAGAAGTAGAGATTATGTCAATCTACAGATTGAACTTTATATTCAGTGACAACGGGACCATTTTGGATCATGTAATTGAGCATAACCGGGAATCACATGTTTGCCATACACCCAAATGCCTGGGGATATGACAATGATGGAGGGGGGGGGGAAACAAAAACGTACAAGATATTCTCTAAACCCAATCACTCTACCCCATTACTATGATGGGCTTAAATGGACCCATTAAATTACGTGATTCCTCTATGACTGTATAGTGAGCAAAGATAATGTGCTAGGTCTATAAGGGAGGAGCGGATGCTTGTGTAAAAGTGAACATGGTATTTGTGTATCAGTGGACAGGATCCAGAGTAGTCAACCGACCAACCAGGAAGCACTCCTGATTGCCTGTGACCCCCGTCTCCACGGTAACCATGGCTGACCTCGTCCTGGACTCCGCCACTACTGGTTAGCTTGTTGCCGTCGGTGATGGCGATGATGATGGCCGGCTCCAGGAAAAAGGGATTCCTGCCCTGTGATGAGGGAGGAAGGGAGAGAGAGGGAGATGTATGTACATTAAAGAATAGAACCATAACTTATTGTAAAATAAAAAGTTGGAAATGTAATACAGCGAATTATTAACAAGGCAGCAAAGATCATTGGTTGTGACCTCCCCACTCTGGACTCTATATATACTTCCCGAACCATCACTCGTGCCAATAAGATAATTAAGGGCCCTACCCAACCAGCCCACCGTCTGTTTAAGCTCCTATCATCAGGGAAACGCTACGGATCAATCCGTGCCAAGACTTCCCGCTTCAAAGACAGTTTTTACCCTACAGCTATACAAACTCTAAACTCCCCCCTCACATTAGCTAAATGGTTACCTGTCCTTTGTCTGTTTTCCATGTTTTTTATTGTTGGTCGTGGTAATGGTGCAAATGTCTATGTACTTGTCTTGTTCCTTGTCTTTTTGTCAGAGCTGCAACATTTTATGTGCTGAAACTAAATACCACCAACCTGGTTGTGTGGCAATAAAAGTAACTTGAACTTGAATAGCACAAAGAAGTGAAATTAAAAATGCATGCAGATTATATCAAAGCATCAAAAATAAATGTAATGGCCGTCTACACTCATGCCTGTGCCAGAAAGAACATTTCTGTTTGTAACCCTTGTGTTAAAAAGGCCAGTTGGTTCAGTCCCACTCACCCCTCCTAGAGTGGTAGCTTCCACCACCAGGTGGAGTTTGTTCAGATAATTATGCCACAAGCAGGTGGGGTTCATTCAGCTAATTAAGTCACAGTGTCTTTTGGTTCATTTTCACTGCAGAGTTGTTGTGAGAGGGTGTGCGTCCATTGACCAGTAAGTTTGTTTGATGTATATTCTTCATGTTTCCATGCTTGTGTTTGACACCACTGCTAAGAATGTGAAGTGTGAAATGCCCTTGTTTGTATTTCTGTTAATTAGCACTACTGCTGAAGTTTCAGTTATGTTAAAGCCTACACTGGTGAAATACTGTAGATGAGTGATTTTTGAGTAACCAGAGAGTTGACACATTTGAATATATAGCGATTATATGTTTGCTGTTTATTTCTTGTCTTTTAGAAACCACATGCCTACACAACCTGTAAACAATAAACCTGTGATCTAAACGTCACATCAGTGGTGGGTGTGGAGTCTGTGAGTGAGCCTACGTCACTTCACTTTTCTACATGGTCCTTCGAGCCGGATTCCATCTCACCACTGACGAGGATGTCCCGAAGTCTAGAGCAACATCGCAGCATGCGTGTCAGGAGGAAGCAGTCCATCCCCGCACATCTGAACGATTATGACCTCTCAGACTTCAGGGGGACAAGTCGCCATACGTCACCATGTGCCCGACCTCTTCATCAACATGAGTATGATGGTGAGGAGGAGGAGGGTGCAGAGTGTAGTCATCCTCTCAGTCAAGAGGAGTATTCAGAGTGGACTGTTAAAGAGCAGTGGCCTGAGGAGAGCGAGTCACGTGGTCATGGAGGGCAGCCAATTGACAGGGAGAAAGCAGCTATGCTTCAGGAGTTGGACGAGCTAAGGCTGGAGAATGCCACACTTCGCCATAAGAGGAAACGCGACAGGGTTCAACTGGAGCAGCTTAACCGTCATCAGAGCTCCCCTGATAATCATCAGCTACGTGAGCAGGTAGAACACCTAGGAGCCCTCGTCCGTCAGCTGCAGGTAACCAACTCTACTGCTTCACCTGCAACACATAGTTCCCAACAGACTCAGCGACAGCCACAAAACTCAGAACCCCAGTCCACTCAAGACAAGCAGAGCTCTTCTGCTTCACCGAGACAACAGAGTACCTCCCTGAACAGCCAGAGGAGGTCAAAAGCCCGCAGGGAACCGTCCCAATCAAGTTCATCTGAGAGTGATTATTCTGAGGAGCGCCCTCACAGGTCAGCATCACATCTACGACCAACCTCATGGTCACGTGATGATTATGAGGACCGCCAATACAGGTCATTATCATATCGAAATCAATCCTCACGGTCACATGAGCTGGGTGATTCATTTAGGAGGCATGCCCAAACCCACCGTCACTCCCGTCACCGAACGCCAAGCCCAGTAGGTGGACAGGAGCGGTTCTACAGGGGCCCCACGCCAACAATTCCTGACATGAACCACCCAAACCCCAGAGAGTTCAACCGTCTAAGAATCGCTCTAGACAACCTTCTCCCATGTGATGCCTCGGAGAGGTTTAAGTACCAAATCCTCCTTGACCACCTCAAAGCAGAAGAGACACTATTAATCGCTGACTCTTACAGCCACTCACGTCATCCCTTTTCTGACACCATGGCAGCTCTCAACCTGCAATATGGACAGCCTCATCAGCTGGCCCTACAGAGAATTGCTGAATTAATGGATGGTCCTAATGTTGCAAGTGGCGACATCCGAGCCTTCCGGATGTTTGCACTCCGTGTGCGCTCCTTAGTGGGCATGTTGGAGCAGTTGGGAAGAAAAGGCAATGTTGAACTGGAGTGTGGCTCCCATGTGTCTCGACTGCTAGGGAAGCTTCCCCATGACCTGCGCTCCAATTTCCGCCGCTTTATTCATCCTCTCAGAGTGCCTGTGCCATCCCTCATTGATCTAGCAGACTGGCTCGAGTATGAGCTCCAAGTGCAGGAAGATAACATCCGTTACAGCAGCAGTTCATCGAGGGAGAAGGATGAAGACAAAGGGCAAAGAAGGCCGTCAAAGTATGCACCCTCAACTGTGTTGATGAGCACATCAGCCATCCCTCAGGATGAGGAGACGATAAAGAAGTACTGTCCTTATTGTGACAACACTAAGCACTCATTGAACAATTGTGAGAACTTCAAGGTACTTAGCACAACCCAAAAGCAGACATGGATAAATGTTAATCATTGCTGCTGGCGTTGTGGCCGGGCACATCGAGCTGCTAATTGTGACTTGAAGATGCGTTGCAAGACGTGTAACAAACGACACCTCCTTGCCCTGCACGACATCAACAAAGGGGCCACTGATGACAACGAGGGAGCAGGAGGGAATCCAGAGCACATGAGGGCTCCCCTTAATAGCACCTCAGAGGAGGTACTATACATCGACAGGCCACTAGAGGGCCGCAAGGTCCTCCTCAAGGTCAGCAAGGTGGTGTTGAGGAATGGAGACAAAACCATGGATGCCTATGCTATATTGGATGATGGGTCGGAACGTACTATCCTCCTCCACCCAGCAGCCCAGCAGCTAGGCCTCATAGGGGAACCGGAGGATCTCCCCTTACGAACGGTAAGGCAAGATCTGCAGATTGTGCATGGTGCAACAGTCTCCTTTACCATCTCCTGCGCAGATACACCACACCGGGTTTTCTCCATCAACCGGGCATTCACAGCAAAACGCTTGGGCCTAGCGGAGCACACGCATCCAGTAGTGGGCCTCCAGGAGAAATACCGGCATCTGAGACAACTACCGCTGCAGCCATTGCACTGTGTCCGCCCAGTGCTTTTGATTGGTTCTGATCATCCCCATTTGATCACACCTATTGCGCCAGTACATCTGGGGCCCCCTGGAGGCCCAGCCGCGGTGAGGACTCGTCTTGGGTGGACACTGCAGGGTCCAACACAGAAGCTGAGACATGGTCTGTCAGAAGAGCAGTGTTTGTTCACCTCCATCTTGTCACCATCAGCCAATATCTACAGCCCTGTAGAGAAGCCGCAGCAAATGGATGTGCTGCCAGGGCACAAGGGAAAGGCTTGTACCCGCTCCCGCCAGGACAAAGATGCCATAGCCCTCCTGGAGAGCAAGACAACAAGAGTGGAGATAGAAGGTGCTACCCTACCTTTACCCAGGACCACAAAGAAGGCAAACATGCCCCAACTCAGGGCCCCAAAGGAGGCAGTCCTCTCTCAGCTTCGAGCCACTGAGAAGAGACTTGTCCGAGACCAAGTGAAAGTAGAGGCCCCTGCCCAGCTGCATGGGGCGGCTGACTGTCCATTGTCAACTAAGGATTACAAAGAGGCAGAGAATGTTCTACTCCAGTGTGAGCAGCAGGAGTGTTTCCCCAATGACTGCCAGTTGCTGAAGGCAGAGAAACCACTACTAAGTGCTAGTCGTCATAACACTCTCACTCCAGAGAAGGACAAAGCTGTTCAGCTCATCCGAGCTGGAGGATGGCAACGTCGCACTACAACCCTTGATCCTGAGGCCTTGCACCCTATCATCCTCGACCCCAAGTTGCCCTTTAACCAGAGTACAACCTTCAAGGGCCGAGGCCAAGAACTACAAGAGACATTCTCTTCTCTGCCGCCAGACCTACAAGCCCAGCTTACCTCCCAACAGATCGGGTACATGTCTCCAGAAGTGGCAGACATCGATCCCATTACACCCAACATCCTGCTGACGGGGCGGCGGGATGCATCGATGCTGCAAGTGATCAACCCAGAGTCACAACTCCTCGGCAGATGGCGGTGGTGCTACAGCCAACTGATGATCGTTGACCCTCAGCTAACCTGTGCTTTGAGGCCCATAGGACTGATCACCCAGACAGTCCCAGCACCTGTCTGCCAGACTCTTAAGACTGTTATTAGTACTGTTTACTGGCCTTTGTTTTGTTGTTACATATTCCATACAGGAATCTGGGGGCGGCTGTTAAAAAGGCCAGTTGGTTCAGTCCCACTCACCCCTCCTAGAGTGGTAGCTTCCACCACCAGGTGGAGTTTGTTCAGATAATTATGCCACAAGCAGGTGGGGTTCATTCAGCTAATTAAGTCAGTGTCTTTTGGTTCATTTTCACTGCAGAGTTGTTGTGAGAGGGTGTGCGTCCATTGACCAGTAAGTTTGTTTGATGTATATTCTTCATGTTTCCATGCTTGTGTTTGACACCACTGCTAAGAATGTGAAGTGTGAAATGCCCTTGTTTGTATTTCTGTTAATTAGCACTACTGCTGAAGTTTCAGTTATGTTAAAGCCTACACTGGTGAAATACTGTAGATGAGTGATTTTTGAGTAACCAGAGAGTTGACACATTTGAATATATAGCGATTATATGTTTGCTGTTTATTTCTTGTCTTTTAGAAACCACATGCCTACACAACCTGTAAACAATAAACCTGTGATCTAAACGTCACATCAGTGGTGGGTGTGGAGTCTGTGAGTGAGCCTACGTCACTTCACTTTTCTACACCTTGAATGTCTGAAGTAAAAATAACAAGTGCAGATTAAGTATCATATACCGTAGATAACTCACAGGCGATCCATTTCAAGAGAGAGAGAGAGAATAGCCTATGTGATCCCTAGCAAAAGGCAATCATAAACAGACAGTACAGTCTAGAGGGAGAGTGCAACACTGACTACATCAACACCTCTTCGGCAATAACAAATGTTGTGCGAGTGACAGTGTCTGGAGAGAATACTCTCACTAGCATCATCACTCTGCCTTCTCCAACACTGGTGCATCACATTGGCTGAAGCATCTTTGGAACCCCTCTCTTTCTTCCCAAACAAAGACATATTTCATGACATCAGCATTTCCTATTGATATAATGAAACCAAAGCAGTGCTGGATTCATCTCAATGTAGCAGCGCCGGGGCCCTCTGAAGGGATTTCTAAGCTGGCTGTCAGAATAACTTGCGAGTTACGAGTATAAACGTCAGTGTGGCATGAAGCGTACCGTTTACTTCATAGTAGAGTCAACACTCGCCATACTCCGGTGTCGCAACGGACACATTGTATGGGTACTACTTCAACGTTAAGACCGCAGTACAATAATTAACAGTTTTGCCATAACTAATGTAGATTAACTGCCATGGATCTTTCCTATGGATTTTATCTTTGGCGGTGCCGTGCGCTCGGCGGCCGTTCAAAGTCTTGTCTTTCGCACGGAGAAGAAAAATAAAACCGTGAAGATATGTGTGTAAGATATGGTCCATGTCCATGACAACGAAGAAAAATGGGCCTTGGGTAGTGGGTATGAACTAATAACGAATGCACCAATATCTTGCAGAAGCAGACATGTACCAGACTCCTTGGTTTTCCCCTGGTTTTTATCATCTTTCTGATGTCAGTGAATTTAAAGTCAACATCATCACATGAACTTGGGATTTTGGTAGATAATCAGTTCACATAAGCAACATTTTACAAATTCATTGTCAAGCCAGCTGTTGCTCTCTAGACTTGTCCACTGTGGCAGGTCAGTATTTATGTGCACCATTTGTCTGTGTAGTAGTAAACTTGCCCATCCAAGCGTGCCGAACAAACTGAAGCAAACTGAAGAAACTGCATTCAATGCACTGCCACTAACTGCTGAGTGCATTTATTTTGGATGAGTCCAGCGTTTACTCATTAGATTTTAATTCATAACAGCATTACGATATTGGAATCTGACAGGGAACTATTGCTATCATTTTTTTTTTTTTTTTTAATGTCCTTCCTTTGTGCTTAATTTTTCACCTACTTTGCTATGTTCTTAGCCTCAACTACCTTTCCATAGAATAGTAGACCCACCTACATGGGGCAAAAGTAAATATGCTGGTGAAAGGAACTCACAGGGGTTCCAAGCTTTTAACTCGGATAATCCAGTGCAGGGTCATTTTTTACACTTTCAGAGTTAATTGAACACTCCAGATTTGAATGTGTACCATGTGGTTCTGGTAATCACCATTTCGTTTAATTTGGCAAGAACACATTTGGATGAATGCCTATATTAGGAATATAAATCAAGATGAGTGACAAAACCATTACCCCAGAATCTATGCCTTCCCAATCTTCCAAAAGCACTGAGACAGGGACTGGAAACTGAATCACTCATTAGAATATGTAAGAGCTCCTAGGCAACAGACAATGGTATCCTTGGACTAAAAACATTAGCCTATCAAAAAGAAAAGTGCAGGCAGATTGAGACTGCAGGAATGTACGGGTATTCTTAGATCCAAAAAGAGGCCTGTGCAGTGTTTAAATTTATGCTTCCTTATCCAAAGTACTGCTTAGATTTGTCTACCTCACAGGGCGGTAGCTGCCATTCAAACTCCCTCAGTGTGTTGCGGATACATTATTCACACTGTATGTATGCATTACCCTCCACAGAAGAGATCTTCCCTTTGTTCCTCAGAATTCTGGTTAACCATTTATTCATGATCCAGTCTACTGTATATCCCCCTATACAGACAACCTGACTTTATATAGGGGGGAAAGAAATATACATTACACTATGCAAGGAAACTAGGCATGGAGTACAGACTTAAATCATATTAATCAAAGGCATAGTGGCATGGCAGAGAATGCCTATTCTTATATAGTCCCCTCTCTATGTCCTCCCACTCTATAGCGTTAATGCTTGAATGCAAGTGGATTACAGAAAAGAGCAGGGAGTCTGAAACAATTTCACCTTAATCTCACTCTAAGTGGGTTATCATCATCTCATTTTCACCAGTAGCAAAACAATCAGAGCCAAGCAAAGCTAGGCTGGATTAAACTGGCATCATGTGACTAAATCATTGTACAACCATTTAGCATGGATAGTGTTGTGAAATAGGGGGCACTGTAACAGGGCTGAAGATCCCAGATTTTGCCACACTTTATATCCTCGTCTTGTGCTTTGACATTAAAATATTCTGGTCTTGCAGCTGTCCTCACAATCTCAAAGCCTCCTTTTTTGTCAGGGAAACAATGCTTTGTCATCTCCATGACATTTGGGTATAGATCCTGCACTGTACGCCCCTGAATGTCTGAATGTTTTCAACGATCTCACATCTGAAAAGAATGATTCAATGGCCTGCATGAAAGCCCAGTCTCCATGCACACAAGACACACTGTACCAACCAGAAATATTTTGCGCAAGTCTACTTTAGACACTTGGTGTTGTCCAAGGCTCATTCAACAGCCATGACAATACGAACCCTCCCATCAACAAAGAATACCAGTGAGGACAGACATATCACGTCTTAATAATTTGTCAGAAAAGTAGAGGGTTCCCTTTGAAAATGGACTATGTTGTCCACACTATACTATCTAACAGTTGTATTGAGTAGAATTAAGTCTATAAAACGTCCAATTCTTGGATCGTAATTATTTCATATTATATTATTTTTTTATCACAATGGAAACAAGCCCCTGGTGCTTTTTGTGTCAACCTTTTAGCATAACCTTTGACTGTACTACGTGTAATAATAATGTAGTATAGAAATCAATCAATCTTGACAATCATATTAGTCCCATCTGTCAACTTATAGTTTTAGCATCAAAATAGGTTTTAAGGTATGAAATAACCCGAAACTTTATATAGGCAAGAGAGATCATTAAATCAATGGCAAGTAATCAATAAAGGCCATTAATGTGTGGACATGGGGAGGGTTATTCGATCTTTGACTTTATGCTGTCACATATGATGTCTGTTTTATGAACTTGTGACTTTTCAGGAGTGTGGGGTCACAGTTGTGCAGGTGTTTGATGCTTGTAAGACTGGGGACACTGGATGGGGGAAATCTGCAGTTGTACCGTGTCATTGTTAATCTAGTCTCCTCTCTGCCTAAATTACTACATACCTGTCCATAGTTGTCTATCCCAGTCACTAATCTATTCAGATTGAGTAAATCAAAAGCGGTCCTCAAGGACTGGCCAATTGTTGTTAGTCCAGTTGCTTGTAGGTTCCTCAATTCTGTCATAAATGTGGCATGGCTCTCTTTCCATCCAGCCTTTAGAGGGGAAAAAAATAAAAACAAATATGTTATTGACAACAGATGTAAAACGAGTTGATAAACATTTATATAGGTCGCTTTCTGGCTTCCTCTACATTTCCCCAAGTAAACACAAAACATCTTGACAGCCAAGCCCACATTCTTTTGTCAGCCTATAGCAGCCCTACTGTAGAGTTACAGATAACACTGTCAAAGTCGCTACGAGACATAAGTGACAAATGTGTCTCAACAACTAAAGTGGGCTAGTCAGTTAACCCCCCCTCCCCTCCCAGACATCGCCTCCTCTCTGTATAAATAACACCCAGAGTTCCTTGCTGCTCTCACACTGAAACAAAATGTCGGCCATGTTTTAAAAGGGGTATGAAAGCTCCTCCTGAAGATTCTCTCTCCATACAATTGATGCAGCGATCACACAACGTGGTGGATGAACGATGGGAAGGACAAATCTAGCTGCGACATGTTAATGCTGTGGAGTGTGGACATAGCCGAAAATAATAAACTCTACCTTTATCCCGACGGGAACGTCCTCAAAATTTACCAACATATACCGGTCCCCTCGGCTAGCCGGATCTCTCCCTCTGAGCTGTGGAAATAGTAAAGCATTAATATTGACGGCGTTATCGAGAGCATTGTATTCTTGTTTTTTGACAGGCGAGCTCCTGCAACAGACAACAGTCAACAACAACGATTGATCTGACTTGGGGAGCTCCCAGAAAATCAATTTGTCCCCCCCGTGGGTTTTAATACAGTACCTTCATAAAAGTCTCAACAGCGCCTTTTGCTATGTCCAGATAGGTAGTGCCCAGATGGGTGCGCTGGTTCATTGACGCGGACGTGTCTATCAGAAAAAGTAAAACGGGCATTGTGATGGTGATGACACCACGTTCTGCATGGACTCTGGTGGTGTCAGTGCAACCAACCGGCCAAAACAACGCAAAAAGGAAAAAAATCTTTTGTTCTCTCCTGCCGCCCTGTGTATCACCTCCCTCCTCCTCTCCTCCTCCTCCTCTCAGCTAAAAGCTATAAGCTAGCCCTGGCTAACTGCCTCCTGTCTCACACATTCTTTCCAACAAAAAAAAGAAAAGTTGTCAGAATAGTGTGTATTTCTGCCCTTCCTGCGTCAGCTCAAGTCAAAACCTCAGACCCTAGGGGGCAGGTTATTGATTGACGAGGGATTTTGGTTAATTTTGACGCTGTTTTGCTAATATTCCTAAGTTTTCAGGGAAACAAAGTTCCCTCTCACAGTGTCTGCCTGCTTCTCCCTACACTGAATGTGCCGTAGCGTCCGCTGGGCTTTTAACCTCAGCCTCGCGCACGGCCCCGCCCCCCCAACGCGCTGTCAGTGTCACGTGGGCCGCGGCCCCGTCGCCTGATAGGTCGGCGCGGAAGGGGACAAATTAGCATATCCAAATAAGGACGGGGGGCAGTTAGGAAGTCTTCGTTGGTTGCGCGCCGGCGCCGCGCGCCGAAAGTGGCCGATCTACAAGCTCACAACGCGCCGCGGGGGCGAAGCGTTGTGAGCTTGTAGATCGGCCACTTTCCATGCGGGTTCCTTTGTGAGCAAACTGAGCATGCTTTGCTTTGAAAGGCAGGGAAAGGGAAATATCAAGGAGAAGCATTTATGTGTTGAAGAATGTAATGATGTGCTTGCGTGTTCCTTCACTGGAGCGAGCCCAAACAACTACAATGTTTATTGGAAGCGATTGCATAATAGTCAGCATTCTTATGCGCGGGCGTAGGCTACAAGTCAGTGTGGCAGCCATGAACAACAATATGGAGTGGAGGATAGCTAGGATAAAGCCCCATTCACACAGAGAAAAGCAAAACAATTAATAGCTTTGTAATTCAATGTAAAATCTATGCAAACCAGCTTTTTGAGCTAACCGCTCCTACATCTGGCTTTGTGCGTAGCCTATGTATGGCGAGGCGTGAATCAAAACAGCATCCAGGTTCCGATAATGGAACAAGGGGGAGTTTTCGGTGGAGATGATGGAGGCGCGCAGGCGTTATAGGCTATTATAAACACTATCTGATCTAGCTATTATTAGGCTATTTATTATAATCACTAATTCACTATGAAGTGTCTTTAATTGGTAAAAATTGTCAAATAACAAACAAGGACAAATTGTTCTGCCCACATCAAACCAAAATGCCTAAACTACTGTAAATGTAGGCCTATTATAACTAATATAATGGTTCTTAACTTCTTGTAAGTCCCAATTATTAAGTATGTAATACTTGACCTTATAAATATAGAATGTTTATGATTATTTCTTGTGTATTTGTTATACTAGCCCTTACCCGTTCAAAGATATGAGCTCTGAAATGATGTGCAGTGTGTGGGTTATGGGGTATGGCACTGTGCACACAGTATATGAGGGATGGAAAGTAACTTTAACTGGTGCTTGCATGATAATATGTAGGAGCATCAATGTAAGAAATACCCGTTTCGTTTAATGGCTACAGATATACTGTGTACCGATCTGCATGATTTTTGGACAACATCTGTAACAGGGCCAGTCACCCCCCCCCCCCCTCCCCCGCCCCGCCCGCACACACACACACACACACACACACGCACACACGCACACGCACACACACACACACACACACACACACACACACACACACACACACACACACACACAGATGGTTAAACATGTTGCCTCATGCTAGATGCAGAATAGATAAGCCTCATGCTAGATGCAGAATAGATAGTAGATACACCATAAAAATGCTAATATACAGCAAACGATTTGTGAAAGTGACAAACGGGCTTCACAGTTATGTTAGGTGTGTTCATATGCTAATGGTGATGCGATTTCAGATCAATTGCTCCAGCCACTGAGGAGAAACGCTGTTTCAGACAGTATAGATACACCATAAAAATGCTAATATACAGCAAACGATTTGTGAAAGTGACAAACGGGCTTCACAGTTATGTTAGGTGTGTTCATATGCTAATGGTGATGCGATTTCAGATCAATTGCTCCAGCCACTGAGGAGAAACGCTGTT
>NC_137829.1:13336498-13398998 GCF_963921795.1 Nannobrachium achirus
CTGTGTGTGTGTGTGTGTGTGTGTGTGTGTGTGTGTGTGTGTGTGTGTGTGTGTGTGTGTGTGTGTGAAAACTATTGACATGGGGTGATGTTCTTTGCATCTATTCTAAGGTAGCACATAAGCCTATAATAACTGATGATAATGCAGAGGTCAGGTGCCATTGTCATTCAGTAGCTAAACCAAGCTCTCACCTAACTTTACAGGACGATTCGGGTATGGCTGAAGAGGGACGGGGGCCAATACTGGCCTAGTGTCTATCAAACCATGCCAAGTAAGTTTACTTTAGCCACTATTACTATTTAACCCTATACTTCATTGACCCGAGTCACACAGGGGTCTATACTAAGCCCACTCCTTTTCCCCTTCTATGCCAAATCTTGTTGCCGAAACTAGCAGATCTTAAAATCGCCAATCCACACGCTCACAGCTTGAAGATCTGCTATGTTCGCTGAATGTTCATCCCAGAATAGGGAAGCTAGGGTCCATGTGGCGTTGTGGTTTAGCATAATTTTTACACTCCATTATTGTAATGTGTTGTTTAAATTTGGCTGTAAGTTTGTTTATTTTTTCTTACCTACTACCTAGTATCTACTGTAGGCATGTGGCCCAAAACAATTTCACCCTAATTAAACTACTTGATTCCAGAGCGCACTTATCAGTCTGCCTAGCTGCAGTTTTACGATGGGCGAGTATTATCAAGGTAAATGATAGCCTGGGTTGTTGTGTCTTTCCCTCAGTGAAACAAAATATCTTGTGAATATTTATGAGAACTTAATACTGCATATTTAATAGATCTCTGCTGACTGCAGTGAATACCTTTTTTAATGATTAGATTAGCTTGCTAAAGGGCTTGTGTGGTGTCTCATAGATACCTACTGTATCTTTTCCATGAAATTGTGTCACTTCCATGACTTCTCATTTTCTATTTTGCCTTTTGTTCACCCACTTGTGCAATAAATGAAATTTCCATGCTGTTGTCTAATGATTAGCGTCCGACCAATGGGGAAATCTCGAAATTTCTACGTTCCAATATTTTGAGTTTCGACTACAGGCGTCGGCAGGTTAGCTCACCAGCGTCAGGGCTACCAAGGTTATGGTTTGGGTTAGTTTTAGGCATAGAGGTTAATATTCACCAGCGTTGGCAGGTTAGCATTTCACCAGGTTAACATTCACCCATGTCGAAATACTGGGACGTAGAACAAATGTTATGTCGAAATATCAACACGCTCCCCCGACCAAAGCCAGTTCTGGCCCTGTTACAGATGTTGTCCAAAAATCATGCAGATCGGTACACAGTATCTCTGTAGCCGTTACATGGAACGGGTATTTCTTACATTGATGCTCCTACATATTAGCATGCAAGCACCAGTTAAAGTTACTTTCCATCCCTCATATACTGTGTGCACAGTGCACATCCCATAACCCACACACTGCACATCATTTCGGAGCTCATATCTTTGAACGGGTAAGGGCTAGTTATGTTAAACTAAGAAAAAACATCAGTAGTCAACCAGATTTGCAAAGAAAAACAACATGGTCACGTGGAGAGTGTGGTAGTGGTACAAAAAATAATATATCAGTTTTTAACAATTTTTGCGAAAATATTCACACATTTCAAAAATACTGAAAATACAGATCTACAGGCTCACAGTGTGTCGCAATATGACGCCTTGTAAGCTTGTCTGGATTTTAAGCTATGAACTAGCTTAAAAGGATCGAAAGAAGGGGCGCCCTCTGGCCTACTGGTCCAGGCGCATACAACTTTGGCATTGCCACATAGGCATGGATGCCTGGCAGTGGCGCCAGTTCGATTCCCGATCCGGATGACCTTTTGCTGCGTGTCACTCCCCATCTCTCCCCCCATTTCCTGTTAGTCTACTGTCCTATCAATAAAGGCATAAAAGGCTAAAAGCCCCAAAACATTTTTTTTAAAGGATCGAAATGTTATGTTATAACAACACAACTGAGGATTGGCAGTTGATGACTGGTCTACCCCTACATACAGTATGTTGGCGTCCTGCAGTCATTGCCATCAGGGATGATGACCTCAGAGTCCTGTTTGTTTTGTTCTGGATCATGCTGGATCCTCTTAGATATTTTACAAACAAAAGTGTGAAATTAATTATAAAACTTGGATTTGATTAAAATTTCCTTTTGAGAAACTTAATGTAAGCAAACAAATACACAGAACATTTTATATATATATATACACACATACAGTATATATATAATATATTTTTTAAATTATTTACGTGAGCTTTTGGATCTGCTATTTTTGAAAAGGTTAGAAGTTAACGACTGAAGTTGTGTTTGATGTTTGCAAACACCCCCCCTCCCCCCACCAGAGTTTAACAGTCTTGTATTTCCCTGTCTTCCCAGCCTCGTGCACCTGTATGTCCTTTAACCCAGAAACCAGGAGACTGTCAGTGGGTACGGACACCGGATCCGTCTGTGTAAGTTCGAATGCCAACCTTTTATCCCTTCCAAACACAAATTGAACTCCCCCGAGTTTCCTCCACGGGAAATGTGCCGTTTGAAAAGGTCATATTTGTTTTGGCTTTCTCAAAGGAAGCAGCAAATGTCCATTCTTCTTCTTCTTGCAAATTTAACGGAATATACCTTTTATTTGGCAGTATTTTACTAAGATGAAGACTCCTCTCTGATATACGGAGAGGTTCATATTCATAATATGGAAAAGTGTTCAAGTGTGTGTAGTGTACACTACAGTACTAGGCTGTACAGTTACCATAGCTCATTGTGGCTAAAGATGACATCTGGGATCTGAAACATAATGTCTTCTATGTACAGTAGGCTACTCATTTTCCCCATGAGGCATTTGAGTGCCCGGCAAATTAAAGTGATTTAAATTCCTTAGGTCGACATTTCAGTCCTGTGCCTTAATGATCAAATACTGTATAAGATGATTTGGCTGTTATTTGTCGCCTTGTGACTTAGCACTAAGGCATGATTTATATACTAGTACGCCCTGTGGGCTTGAAGATCGGCTATTTTTGGTGGGCGACACTGAGGCACACCAAGTATAAATCAGTCATCTCTTGGAGCTAGCCTAGTTTAGCATGTTAATTGTTTGTAATAAAAGGTTCTGGCCGACAGATTCAGTTATTTCTAATTAAGTGGTAGAATAACAAAGTTAACAAGCATTGCAAGGGTGTACTGTATACTGTTTTGCCTTGAAGGGAATCACACCCTTAACCGAAATGAATTGTCTGTAACTGTGTATCTTATGTTCTGTACATAGGCCTGCAGGGTTTTACATCTGAAAAGTAAATACCCTTCAAACTATGCACACGCACGCACACACTCACACAGGATTCAGTAGAATTCCTCTGTCACTCAGTCTTGTTACTGCACCAGTCAATGATTTGAAGGAGCTAGGTTTTTCAGTGTACTAATGGGCTCTTAAGCAGATCGGCATTGAATGTCTTTCTTATTGAGGCAATGCAGTCTACTGTATATAACAGCATCTACAGTATAGGCAGTTTCTGCTGTAGATGAAAAATATGAACTGCATAAACCCTACCCATACTGAGTTATACTTGCTCCCCTCCTTTTCCCTTTACACCAAACCTCTTTGCTGAAAATAGCCAATTTGCAAGCTTGCGAAGAGCTTGGTGATCGTACAGTTTTCTTGGATGTTCGCTATTTTTGCAGATGGTCCTAATGCGCCTATTATATCATGCACAGAATAAAGACGCTAGGGTTCATGTGGTTAATCTGAACAGAATACACTCTGAGTCTCTGTAGTGAGTATGGCTGTTAAACTCAAACATAATTGCATTTTTAAAGTGATTTGGTGATTTCTTAAAAACAGAAGACAAATATAATTTGAAAGCAGAAGCTTCTTGTAACTGAATGTTGTTTCTAGCGCATTGTAACGGGAGACCGGCGCGTGTTACCGGCTGATACCGACAATAAGGCACTCCCAACGGTCACAGATCCTTTCGCCCGTTTGGCTGTTCGGCCAAATCTTTTCCGCCGGTCTCACGCTCACCACACTGACCGCTCGGTGGGGCTGTAATGTACTTAACTGTACAAAAGTAACATTTTGAGGTATTTTGTGTGTGTATTGCAGTTGATGCTCAGGGTAGACTCACTCAACAGCACCCTCTCTGGTCACTCAGTGGTACTCAGGCTACAGACCCACATACATACAAGGATACACGGGCTACAGACCCACATACACACACGGCCATGCTATGGAGCAGTCTACCACCGCTCAAAAACGTAGGTTTTAATGTTAACGTTTTAACATGACGCCGGGTAGACGCCCTGGGCGAACGGCCAAACGAGCAAACGGATTGGTTCCTTCCAACCTAATTACTGATGTCACACAGTAGGTTCAGAGTGTAAAATTTGACCCGTTAGTTTTTAGCTGAGTTAGGATTCTGTATGGATTTTGCTGCATAGGACCTGGTGAGTATACTCTCGTCACGTTTTGTACTTCCTGTCTTTCAGGAGTTCATCTTGTCAGAAGACTACAACAAGATGACCCCGGCACGCACCTACCAGGGTGAGAGTGTGTGTGTGTGTGTGTGTGTGTGTGTGTGTGTGTGTGTGTGTGTGTGTGTGTGTGTGTGTGTGTGTGTGTGTGTGTGTGTGTGTGTGTGTGTGTGTGTGTGTGTGTGTGTGTGTGTGTGTGTGTGTGTGTGTGTGTGTGTGTGTGTGTGTGTGTGTTAGGGGTGGGACGATAAGCGATATTATCGTTTATCGTGATAAAAAAAACACTCAAGACTCTCAACACTCAACACTGGGATCAATTCACCTTTTAATTGCCGAGCTGCATATCTGGTACCACTCAAAACCCTCTAGAATCAGTAAAAGGTACTTATAATGTACATACTTGATACAGTCTTTTTTTCACTCTATCAAATGTCTTTGCCAAAAAATAGCTGATCTACAAGCTCACGACGCATCACGTTGTGTAGATCTGCTATTTTTTGGCAAATGTTCCACCCCAGGATAATGGATGTTGGGGGTATTTTGATTATCCCGATAATATCGTAAATCGCGATTTCTTTGGTCACAATAATCATGATATGACATTTTCATATCGTCCCATCCCTAGTGTATGTGTGTGTGTGTACTGAGCTGGTACTGTAGGAGGGGAATCTAAAACGGTGCCACAGTTCAGTTGCTTGGAAGCTTGTTGATGTGAAAAATGTGTTTGAGCCCCTGTGGTTTGCCTACACGGCGAAGAACCTCTGGCTGTCACTTAAATAACGTGTGCTTCTTCTTATAAACACTTTCAACCCGTTGTCCCTATTTTGGTCATGTCATTATAGGTAAAGGTTTTTGCAAATTTTCCAGAATAGCAAAAAGTTTTAATGAGCCCTCTGACTTTTCTTTGTACAACATTTTTGGAGAATATTCACTTTAGTTGTAATGATCTGTAATGTCTTCACACTGCAGAGTACGTCAACAGTTAAACAGTTCTTAAACGTGACAACGTGTGCGTGTGTGCGTGTGTGCGTGTGTGCGTGTGTGTGTGTGTGTGTGTGTGGTGTGTGTGGTGTGTGTGGTGTGTGTGTGTGTGTGTGTGTGTGTGTGTGTGTGTGTGTGTGTGTGTGTGTGTGTGTGTGTATTCCAGCACTCGTTATGTATAGTATAGGTTTCTCATACCATATCAATATGCTATAGATTGTTGAATGAGTGATATTTACATAGTGACTTCACCTGGTTCTTGTATTGTTAAACCTGTTTTGTTGGTGTACTGACCAGTAATGTTTTCCCATACATTCATGTGTCTACATCTCCCTGTCTCCCCCTGTAGCCCACCAGGGCAGAGTGACCGTGGCGTTGTTTGTGTTGGAGATGGAGTGGGTTCTCTCTACTGGCCAGGACAAGAACTTCACGTGGCATTGCTCAGAGAGCGGTCAGCAGCTAGGAATCTACCGCACTGCTGCCTGGGTCTCTGGACTACAGTATCCTCAACTTAGCTCTGCTTAGTGCCGCCCTACTCTGTCTGGACCATAGAACCATCACATAGCGTCACAGTTTAAGCCCCGCCATGCCCCATGGTGCCGGAAGCGATTTCCCCATTCACTTTATCCATAGACATTTCAGAAAGTATTTATTTGTCTTTTACGCCTGGGACAAAGCCAACCCGGGTGCTGACGAATCGTGACAATAAACAATTCTTTCTTGCATGCAACGATTAATTAGAAAGCTGAAAAAAAGGGTAGGGTACAACACTGTGTACATAATTTGTGTCGAAAGTGCAGAAACTACACTCCCACAAATCATTGCGAATGATATTATTTTTCCTGGAATGTATCTCATAAACCATTGCGAATTGCACCGCGAGCTCCACCAATCAAAGACGTCAACGTCACCGGATGTACATTTTTAGCAGTATGGTATGGGTAATACAGTTCTTCTCTGTGGGATCGTTATTAAAACATGTTTTTACTAAAACTAGAGCGATTGCATACATACTTGGGGTTTCTGCAGGAGCATATAGAACCATTTTACAACCAGCATGCTAGTGGTAAGTGTACATTGAATTGTTACGACTTTATGGCTGATAATGAAATCCCCTATGGTGTAAATGAATGGGCAGTTTACTTCCAGCACCCAGTATGTGTTGTATTTCTTGGCTCTTGACTGTTACATAGTCAACTAGTCCTGTGCCTGGGTCGTATGCACAGTATATGAGGGAATGTAGGTGTCTCAGAAGTAATGTTGGAGAACCCAGACCGGTGCCCGTTGGGCGGAGCGGTCACCATTGACCTTCAGTTGTGCAATACTTGTCTGTGATGTAGGCATTGTTTCAGCATGCGGCTGTTGCCATGGTGGCGACACTGTTTATTATCAGTGATGTCAGCATGCAGACAGATGGCGGACATCATCTCCAATTTTGGGCATCATTTTAGCTTGGGGTTGTTACTATGGTGGATGTCACCATGCTCATCTGGAAAATAATGTAAGGGGGTACCTGTGGCCCATGCTTGGGTGAATGACCCTCACATAACCTCCGTAATACTGACCGGCGACAACAAAAAAGTCTCCCAGAGGGCCCCAAATTGTCGTATGACAAAAAGTGAAAATACTGTAGCTGGTGTGCAAGCTCACAATTGGTTGTGATGCTTGACATTTCTTGCCCTAGAATCACATACTCAAAATGGGGATGCCAGGTTGAAGTGAGCAGTTAAGATAGTCAGAGAGTGAGTTTAGCTTTCAGTTAGCTTTTATTATCGGGGGGAGGGCTAACAATAGGTATTAGTCATGCTGTTGTCCTGGAAACGGTTGGGGTGGATTTCTGAAATGGCCATGTGAAAAGCAGTGAGATCGTGCAGCAACAACGCTGATCCATACCAATGAGACTTGTGTGAGATAAGATTTTGAGACTGAAAACTCATTCCAGCCCAAGCAATTCAATTCAAGAGCTTTTTTGGCGTGAGAAAACATACGTTTACATTGCCAAAGCAAGTGTCAAAAAAATATAATAAAACCTGTATATACCGTACATTTGAAGGGGGCACAGAATGGTGTAAACAGAGCTATGTCACATTATGTCGTTATATATATAATATATATGTTATAACGCTTTTTGAAACTAATAGTAGCAATCTTTTGCAGTCGCTTTGGAACAAATAGCAGAATGTATTTTTCAACGATTTATAGTATACAAAAAAGATTTAAAATGTGTTTAAAGGTAGCAGCTCTGTTTATATGTGCAGTAGGTCTAGATGTCACTCAACCCAAGCATGCTAGTCTTGCTCAAATTACATTTTATACAGCAGAAGTGAATAGAAAAAAATAGAGGAAACACATTGAAGGCTACATTCTTTGGTGAAACATTGTTGACATTCGACATTGGCCAATCGCTTCACTTTTAAACTCAAACGTGACAGCAGATGAATGTGGTCGGCAAATGGGTTATTCGAGCTCTAACCACCACAACATGGAGATGGCCTGTAATTAGATTTGTAGCTGCATTATACTGGATGCCGGTTCCCTTTCGAAAGATATTACAAAATTAGATTAGATCATAGAATTAGGTTACTTTCTTGTGTGATTATTTGCTTTTCTCTTTTCTACATATTGCTGTGTGGGCAAAGGATTAATGCATGTAGGTTTGTAGGTCAGAGGAGGAACTAGTTGATCCTGGGTCCTGTGAAACTGAGAGTCATTTACACTTTGTAAACATTTTGTTGCTGGAGGAGAAGGCTGAACTGAAATGTGAGACATGCCGTTTTCTCTGGTGCCGATCCCGAACTAGTTCAGCTTTTTTTCTGCCTTTTTTTCGGCCGGGGTGCCGATCCCGAACTAGTTCGGCTTTTTATATAAAATGAATTAAACACCCGAAGGCCTTACCGAAGCCCCGGGCTAAATTTTCGAGCAGTCCGTCTGCCGCGATTTGTTTACATCGGCCCGCGAGAGCGTCGCGCCGCCGATCTTTGCCGTTGAATCCAATGCATTCTCAGATCTTTGAAGCTCATTTTCTCTGTTCTATGCCTTTCTATGAGGGGCGCAAGGTTTAATCACGGCTAAATCGCCAAAAATTGGGCTTCTAACATGAGTGGTAGCCAATAGCTAACTTCAAGCTAACTTCATCCTGGTCCTGTTCATGACACAAAGGAAAGTGTTGATGCACAGCGTATGTCTATGGTGGCTGATCTGGCCATTGGGCACCATCTAGTAGAGATTTTGGGCACTGAATGAGTTTAAGGAAGGGACTGGAACTCGACCTTTTTAATTTCAAGGACCCCCAGTTTGATATACTTAGACCAGGGGTCTTCAACGTTTTCAGGTCAAGGACCCCTTAGTTGAGAGAGAGATGAAGCAGGGAGGGACCCCCACAACCTTTTCATTAATTCCATATCGTTTCATTGTTTGACAGCATCAGTGTATTTTGGATAAACGTAACAAAATAAGGCTACGCTCATGATACAACAACTGAATTCTATTCAGCAGGTCTGATACTGTAGTTACTGCAGTATGTTCTGACTCTGTACTGTATGCTATACTGCTGTTATTCCGATTCCTTAACTGCCATTTCCCCAGGTTTGATGTTGAGACAAGGCATGCCTTTGTAGGAGACCAGTCTGGTCAGGTCACCATCTTGAAGCTGGAGCAGGACAGCTGTAGTCTTGTCACCACCTTCAAAGGACACACCGGTACCTACGCACGCACACACATGCACGCACACACACAAACGCACGTACATGAGGTTTCATAATCATGAGGCCTAAGACTATTTGCAATGTGAGAAATGTGAGAATTTGTCTTTGAGTTTTTAGCAATGAGCAATGTTTTCCTCATATTTTATGGTCACAGTGGTGATAATAAGGTGCCTAATGTATCCTAGGGGTAGTTTTCAGTTCAAGTGAACTACATTCCTTAGCAGGTTCCTATACAATCAACAGAAAAGTTAAAACAAATATCCTTGTAGAGTGTATTATTGACAACGTACCTGAGAGCACTCATGACTGATACTGTGAGAGTTGTCACCTGATTTCACGTGTACAGTCAGTGTCACCAGGTCATCTTTCTCCCATTCAAGCTCTGTGAAAGAAGTCTCCATCATGTGCAGTAAACTGGAATGGCTTTTATAACCAACAAACAAAACAACAAAAAAACATTTTGAAGCAATCCCAGGAATCTTCAACCACGCATTTGCCTGCGCTTATCAAGAGGCCTTTACTAACCTTGAGAAGGCTAGTGGTCTATGATGACAAGCACAGACCTTTTTATAAAGTCAGTGTGTTAGATAATGAGATAAACCCAGGGTGGTGATTTGCCTTCTATTTTCGCTATTTGTTGTACAATTATACTATAGTGCTAAGGTGGTTAAGAATGTTTTTTTTTTTTTTTTTTTTGTCACCAACCATCCATAAGATGAAAACAAACAGTACTTTTTTCTCTAGTACATTTTGAATTCTGGACTTTTACTTGTAACAAAGTATTTCTACATTGCAGTATTGATACTTTTACTTAGTAAGTAAAGAATGTGAGTATTTTTTCCACCACTGTCCCCAGGTAATGTGACAGCTCTGTGTTGGGACCCAGTCCAGAGGGTGCTATTCTCTGGCAGTTCAGACCATTCCATCATCATGTGGGACATCGGAGGGCGCAAAGGAACCGCTATCGAGCTGCAAGGCCACAAGTACGACCCCCGCGCTGCATAGTAGCACACACACAACAAAGTCAATGTGATAAACTAAGCACTCGCATGCGCGCACACTCAACTGACAGTGACCTTCACTGTCTCTCGGTAGGGACGTTAGTTAGTTTAATCAGGGAATTATGAAAAAAGAGTCCTGCGCCCTGGGGGTACGGTGTGCACAGTATATGAGGGATTGAATGTAGAAGTCTCAGAAGTAATGTTGGAGATCCCAGACCAGTGCCCGTTGGGCAGAACTGTCACCATTGATGTACAGTTGTGCAATACCTGTCTGTGATGTAGGCATTGTTTCAGCATGTGACTGTTACCATGGTGGCGACACTGTTTATTATCAGTGATGTCAGCATGCAGACAGATGGCGGACATGCATGCAGAGTCCGATTGCCGTTAAAGGCCAAAGAAGACATGGCACCCTTTTCACATTATTATAGCGGAGACCTCTGCTCGGAAGAGCACCTGCTTCTAGTCTTTCTATGTCTTTAGATGATGGGCCTGAACACATAACTCAATTTAAGATCTGAACCTTTGACAGACCGTCTTATGTAACGATCAATATATGAACTCCCATTTATTGCTATAAAGGTTACTAAGGAAAGTGTGTTATAACTGCATACCGATGTGTACAAATGAAAGCTTCAGCGTTAGTTTATGCAGGACACAAGTCTAGCCCCGCCCAGCTGTATGTAGTCAGTTGTCAGTCTCTTTTCCTATTCCTCATTCACATATCTGCTGATCATGACGTCACAGTCATAATCCAATCAGAGCTCACGGACAGTAAGGGAGGCTCCTTTAAATGGGGCTTGCATTCACTATGGCTTTTGCTTGTCTGGAATCTGACGCCTCAGATCCACTGCTGCTACCCCAGCCTCCACCTTTTGATGAGTCGGGCATAGGCTCAAATACGTGTGATTTTATGTCTGCTAATTGAAGCCAATATGTCAATGTATTGCCATTGTGCTACTATTGTATCCCTATGGGGGGGTCTTGCTTAGCGTTCCCTGATTTCGCTTAGCAAGCATGCACAAAATTCAGGGAACCTCTCCGGACGCAGAGCCCTTCATCGCCAAGATTAACTGTATTCCATTCATGCAGTAAATGGTTAAATCTACTTTGACGTCAGTGACTAAAATGTGACAAGTACAGATACATATACTTGGGGTAATCATCTTCTGAAGGCCATATCCTTGATTAGTTTATAAAAAAAAAAGAAAAGAACACCTGTAGACAGACAGACACAAACGTACTCCCTTTTTAGCATCCGAAAAGACCTCTGATTGGCCTACCAACTTCCGGTTTCTGTGACGCATGTGGAAGTGGGACGACCGACCGGTCGCAGAGTGCCACGAGTATATGCCCCAGAGCCAAAGGACGCGTCTACCTTTCTATGTCTATGGTTGTATGCGCACTCCTGCCCTGCATCTTTCACATCTGACTTTTAGGGCGCCACCAGGAGGCCGACTTATGTAAAACACATTTGGGGATATTACGCCTTCAGATTTTATGCAAAAATCATGCAAATCTGTACACAGTAGCTCTATAGTCATGTGATCAAGACGGATCTGTCCGATATTTCATATTCCATTCTAATTGACTAACATTGGCTTCCAAAGTTTGCAGGATTGTTCAGCTTTGAACAAAATGACTCAAATCATGAACACACGTTGCAATTTCCATGAAATTCTGCATGCAAATTCCCACTTGGCAGAGGAACAAATGCCATCCTTTTAACATTGGCATGTTACAGTATAGTGCCACCAGCAGGTCAACTTTTGCAACACACATTTTTGGAACAAAATGCTTCAAATAATGAATAAAGCATCAGATTACCGTGCAAAGACAGAAGAAGACATGCCACCTTTTTCACATTGGACTATTATAGCGCCACCAGGAGGCCACAATAACATACCTGACCTGGCTTAGACCTGTTCTCGGAAGAGCACTGCTTCTAGTCACTGATCATTTCAGTTTCTCGTGGATCTTAAACCCAACTGAACTGCACATAGTCAAAGTCAGATAAAAACATGTATGTGCTTGGGACACAGACTGGATTTGGCTGGGGATTTAACCCATGCCTTGCAGTATAACCACAACCTCTAGGTCTTTATGCCCTCATGTTTTTAATGTTTTGTTTCTGCTTTCTTAGATCTATTTTCAGAGGCGTGATGGTTTTTTATGTAAATGTTTATTGTAGCTTTGAGATGTGTCCAAACGTAAAGTGCATTGTTATAAATAAAATTGATTATCATTATTCAAATCTCTCACATCTCTGAGCTTGTGCAGCTATTTTTGCATTTTTATTACAGCTGCTATACCGTCTGCTGACTAAGTAAGAATGTTGTTGCAATATGCAAACTGTATTTTTGAGTGCTTCATCTTTTGTCAGCCAAATTAATTAGGTGTTTGTATGTGTGCTGTGCGTGCGTGCAAATGTTCTCCGTACAGTGACAAGGTGCAGGGCCTGTGCTATGCGTCACACACACGGCAGCTCATCTCCTGCAGCACTGATGGAGGTATCGTCATCTGGAACATGGACGTGACACGGCAAGAGGTGCGGGGGTGACTGATGTTGGAGGGGGGCACACACACACACACACACACACACACACACACACACACACACACACACACACACACACACACCTCCTGCAGTGTCCCTTTTCGGACTCAATCACTCAACAACTTTGGTTTTCTGCACTGTGACGAGACGACACCAAGTATATCGTCGCTGTCGGGTGGAAAATGAAAATCACTTAAAATAGTGAAAATAGCCGATCTACAAGCACACAACGGCTCGCACCGCGAGGCGTTGTGTGCTTGTAGATCGGCTATTTTCACTAGTCTTGTGTGACAGTCTTGTATGGTGAAGCAGGGCTTTACGTTACGAAAAGAAACATACACATTTGAAACGTTGGAGATTTGAGGTTTCTGCCGGACGTCGCATGCATATGTGTGTACATGTTATGTAGATGAGGCACACTACTGTGTAAGATGTTCTCCCTCATACTGAGGATTAAGCTCTCCTGAGATAGGGTGACCATATTCTGAAAATCCAAAAAGAGGACACTCTACCCGGCATATATATATATATATATATATATATATATATATATATAATTTTCCCCCCAATTTTTTTTTCTATTACTAGTTTACCGCTCAATTATGCCCTATACCACTAATAGCCTATTATGTATTCAATTTTGAGGGGGTTCCAATTGGACCCTTTACAAATTTAGAGATCCACTGATAAAGTATGTCTTTTGGCTCCTGTATGAACGTTCAGCTTTGTAACTAAATAAAAGAGAGGTAGCCCATTATTCAAACCGCCGTATCTTCTGCTTTACAAGGTTGTAGAAAAGATTCTGTCAATTTAGTTAGCAGAAGAGCTCTCACCTCGCACAGACTGTCTTGTAAGCTACTTTGCAGTGTTATGGGCTTGAAGCAGAACTTTTATAATTGTAAATGCCTAAATGGACACAGAAGACTACCAGCTTTGCTGACAGAACGCTCTGCTTCTCAATGTTGGTCACTCGCACTTTTTGTGCATTTCATCAGTGATTGAAAGCCGCAGTCGTCGCGAGCACCTTCGCCTCGCCGATACGCATCCGTAGAGCCGTCTCCCGTCATTTTTAGACCAGGATTGAGGGAATAGCAGGCAAGATTCCTTCACCAATGTAAACACAGTTGCTGAGGGAGTGAGCATTAATAGCGTTTGCAGTTCGTTTGGCTCTGCGCTGCGCGATCTGCTGCAGACTGCAGAGCTCTGCTCTGCTCTGCCTCTGATCTGAAAGCGATACAGGCTGAGGGAGGGAGGGATCGCAGGCAGAGAGTAGTATGAATAATACACGTTCCGGGGTTAGCGCCTCTCACAGTGTGTTTCCAAAAGAACCATTGAACGTGCATTGTAAATGTCCGTGCTTAAACTGTGATATGCGCGAAACCCCGGACATTTGAAGGAATTTATAAAACCCCCCCGGACCGGCCGGACAGCCCCCTAAAAGAGGACATGTCCGGGCAAAAGAGGACGTATGGTCACCCTATCCTGAGAGAGCCAGGAAAGGTCACCAGATTAGCAGAATGTACTCTTGATTCACACACATGCGCACTGGTGTGTGTGTACAACAAAAACAGGCATGCGGGAACCCACGCACGCCCACAACCACACAGACATAATCCAGCTGTGATTGGATAACCCTGTGTCCTCCCTCTTGTCCTCTGTCGGTCTCCAGAAAGATAGTAAGGACTGAATTTGCTTCTATATGAAACCATGTTTCAAGTCGCTCACTTTGTTTTCCTGGTGTCAGTCGTTTTTCTGTTTCAGTCATCCTACTTCATCTGGATTCTTTCTTGATTTCCTCCACACTGACGGTCACATTCCTTTTGAAAGGTCAAGTGTTTTGTGCTTCTCCCCGAAGCAATGAAAGAATCCCTTTACTGGCTGTTCTCCCACGGATCAGCCCATCCAATGTCTCTCTGTAAGGGTGTTAAAACCACTTAAACCCTATACTTAGTTGACAAGATTCCCAAGAGTCCCCTCCTGTTTTTACTCTACACTAAATATCTTTGCAATTTTTTTGTCCTGTTTTGTGCTCTGTAAAGCTCAATACACACCTGAAGCAATGCGAGAAAAATATTCTCAAAATGCGACATGATTATTATATAAAAAAAGAAATCTGGATGTCTCATTGGTTGATGAATTAGTTTGCGCTGAAAAGTCTACCTTGTTTCGGAAATTAATTAACTACCTCGTTATAATCGTGCTGCTTATAACACAAAAAAAGTTTAAAATAATGCAAATCAATCACAGTGTGTAATCGTGCTACTTATAACACAAAAAAAGTTTAAAATAATGCAAATCAATCACAGTGTGTACAGACCTTAATACTTTGATAAAGTGTTTTTCGACATTTAATCCATCCCTTTGCTTTTATTTTGCATGTCTGTCCTTTTTTATTGTGTGTGTGTGTGTGTGTGTGTGTGTGTGTCTGTGTATGTATGTGTGTCTGTGTGTGTGTCTTTGCCCAGACCCCAGAGTGGCTTGACAGTGACTCATGTCAGAAGTGTGAGCAGCCCTTCTTCTGGAACTTCAAACAGATGTGGGACAGTAAGAAGATTGGCTTACGGCAGGTATTGTGCATTCCTAATTATCAGGGTTCATTTTGATATATCCCCCTCTGATCATAAATGTTTTAATCGCCGGTGAGGATATTGTAGTTGTTGTAATTGTTGCGACTGTAATGCGGCTGCATTACAGTAAAATGATAACCATCTTGTCTGTTCACTTCTGCTATTTACTAGACAGTTCCACATGTAAAGGACTCAGTAGACTACTGCATAATATAAATTGCATCGTGAGAACATTTGAAAATTGTGGGTATGTGCGTGACATCATCATCATATCTGGAAGTTATGCGGGAACGCCTACTGAGTGGCAAAAAACTACTTTCTGGCCTTGACAGCCCATACATCCAAACAGAAAAGTCCTATCTGATTGCATAAAACGACATTTAACGACGCTAGACTCACTTTGCCATTTGATATTCACTTTATGCATGCGCATACCCGCTATACAGAATGGTAAATGATAAAACAGTTTAGTGATGTAGTTTTGTCTTCTACCCATTAGGGGGAGTAATACTGTTGACTGGGCACATATTTAGACTCTCTGCTTTCTCTGTGTCAGCACCACTGTAGGAAGTGTGGCCAGGCAGTGTGTGGGAAGTGCTCGTCCAAACGCACCACCATCCCCCTCATGGGCTTCGAGTTTGAGGTGCGAGTGTGTGACAGCTGCCACGAGTCCATCACTGATGACGAGTGAGTTTCAATTCCTGTTGCAGTAATGTTGACCACAGCCTCAGTGATATACAAACTATCTTAACCACTTGAACCCCAGCATCCCTCACCAAAAATAGCTGATCTACAAGCTCACAACGCGTTGTGAGCTTGTAGATCTTCTATTTTTGGAGAGATTGGAGAGTTGGGGTAGATGGAAAAAGAACTCAAGTACAGTGCAAATCAGGTCTGTTTTACTCAGCATAGGGTCTAAGTGGTTAACCACTTTCAGCCTGGCCTCCCTAATTTGAGACATCCAAATTTTGCACAGCTTTAAACAGTATGCAAATATGTTCCAAAATGTACTAAAATAGCAAGAAATAGCTGATCTACAAGCTCACAATGTGTCATGATATGAGCGTGTTGTAGATCGATTATTTTCATTCTGCACTGTCACATGCCAAATAGGGCTTATGTGGTTAAATGCACTTTTGCACAAAGGTGGTTTGTAGTGGCCCCACATCTTAGAATGTGTTGTGACGGGAGCGTGTCGCTGTTACTACATCTCATCTTTTCGACACCCGACTCTAACCCTCACCCTAACCTTAACCTCCGTGGAGTGAGTCCGCTAACCCTCCGGTCGAAATGATGGGCGTTCGCAAAAGCGAGATTTCCCCGTTGTGACGTTCGCAAAAGCGAGATTTCCCCGTTGTGACTGTCTGTGAAGGAATTATCTTTCTGATGATTTGTGGATTTGCTCAATATGATATGATATATGAGACTGGATATAATTCCTCAGTTCCTTGGCCAGGGTAAAATAACCTGTGTTTCCACTTTGTGCGTTCCAGTCGAGCGCCTACGGCCACATTCCATGACAGCAAGCACAGTATAGTTTACATGCACTATGAGCCAACCACGGGAAGTCTACTCACCTCTGGAACCGACAAGATCATCAAGGTGAGACCGGCTGATGTCATGTGACATGATGTTTATTGTCAAATAGGTATCATGGGTCATGAAATATGTGTTTACATCAAGGGTCCAAATCCCTTTTATCCTTTTTTATATTAACCACTTAAATCCTAGCGTCCGTATCCTGAGAACTTTAGCCAAAAATAGCAGATCTAGCGCGAGGCGTTGTGAGCTTGTAGATCGTCTATTTTCGGCAAAGTAGTTTGGCGTAGAGGGGAAAATGAGCAGACTAAGTACAGAGTGAAATGTCGGTATTGACGGTTCAAGTGGTTAAATATGTATCTGAAAACACAAATTGACCTGAATCCAAAATACAATGATGAATGTGCTGTAAAACAATTAATGAGGAAAATAGTCATACAACTTCATTCTATTGCAGTAAGTTATAGCATAAACCCAATTTCAAACATTCCAATTTCTGACTTTTTGGCCAAATGTCAGATCAATATCATAGTTTTAAAACAGATTTTTTGCCAATTGTCAAATATAAATTGGAATGTAAATATGGAATCTATGAAAGTTTGTGGGGGTCCCTGCTTCATCTCTTTCTCAACTAAGGGGTCCTTTGCCTGAAAACGTTGAAGACCCCTGGTTTACATTTCTTTTAGATAATACAGATTTAAGCAACACATACAGTATAAATATGAGGTATTAATAATATAAATCTTTGATAGGGCTTACATTCTAGATCTTCTTTCTAAATTAGATTACGTTCCCTGCAAAGACCATGAAGGCTTCCAAAAGCTTATTTTTCCCAAACTTTCATCCTGGCATGCCTATTGTTGGCATGTCATACACGAAAATGTCTCCAAACATTTTCAGAAATGGATAACACAGTTATATGCAGTATTGTTGTGTAGCACCGCCATGTGACGATAAAAAGTAGAAATGTACAAGAAGCATTTCTGTTCACGAAGTCATCCGTGTTTGACAAGCAGTTGATCAGCTTTGTGTGTGTTTGTGTGCGCGCGCACGTGCGTGTTTCTCCAGCTATGGGACATGACTCCTGTGGTATCCTGAGCTGAGTCTTCAGCCGGGAGTCAACAGGCAGCTCTTCTCACCAAACGGATGGAAGGTTTACACCTCAGGCCACAGTCATAAGGAGAAGAGAGGAGAGGAGAAATTACATCGACATCATCTGGGTAATCTTTGTCAAACCATCCTGAATAAACACTCACACAAAACCGTTGACTGTTGAACGCTCATGCAGCCTGGACCTGGCGAGACCAGTGAAGCCTCTGGGTGACCAGGGCAGAAGGGAGAATGGAACGGACATTAATGGATACAGGATTGTGGAAGGCAGTGTTGCCTGTGTGTGTTTGTGCATATATATTAATTATGCCTAAAGGGATGGGAGGCGTGCGGTGGGTTGGGTGTGGGTGTTGTGCTTTTTTATAATGAATTGACACACCTTATTTACTTTACTTAATGCATTCCTTGCCTGTCTTAAACTGGAAACTCTGGAACACAGAACTATACTGGTTGTATGCTATATTCTGTTGCTCCCAGTTAGATCTTGGCTAATTTCTCTAATCATCCACAGACATGAAACATCTCTCACGTTACTGTTTCTCTCTCACGTTACTGTCCTTTCACTTATTTTATACAAAATATATATATATATGTGGAAGCATCCTGTCAATGAAGTAATCGGTGATTATTGAAGTTAATCAAATCAATCAACACCTTCACATTTGTCTGAACTAATGAAGTATAAACCCCTCTGAGGACTATTAACCATATTATACTGTAACATTAATCTGATCAAATCTCAGAGGCTGTTGATGATGGTCCTTGAGGTTTGTCAAACAAGTATCTGAAACCTACTGGCATGTTGAGTTGCTTATTGAAGCTGCTGCACCCTGCATCAAACACAAGGAGGAGTCCTTGCCTGCACATAACAGCATGTGGAGCTTCATCGTGCTTTATCAGCTTCAGAAAACCATTGTTTTCTTATCCACAACCAACTGCAGCATTAATCTTATCATCAAGACTATGACAATAGACAATGTCGCAAAATGGAGCAGACGTTTGTGAAAGGACAACTATGTGAAATGCCTTGAATTATTCTTAGTTCATTTAAAAAGGGGCCTAGTACAGAAAATGGTAGCCTCTTGATTTGATGTCATCACCCGTTAATGACCAGACAGTAAGCATTCAAATGCCAGTATTCACTCTAATCAAATATTGAAATGTGTATCTTCATGCACTGGGCCCGTTGAGGTTTGTTTGAAAGATGTTTTCCGCTTATCAGGTGAGAAAATATATCCAATGTTATAATGTGTTCTATTCAAAAGAACAATAATAGACAGGTCATACTGGGCTGACTCTTATCACCAGGTCACGTGTACATTTCCTAAATCCGGTCCATTTCTAGCATTTAATGGAAGCAGTGAGAATTTAAATTTACACTTGAGATCCCATATTGTGAATTCTCTTTGCTTTTCGTTTCACATGGTTTGCAAAGAAAAATACTGGAGCACTTTAATAAGAAAAACAAAAAAATACATAAATCATGCTTTCATTACCTACTGATTTAAAACAAGTGTACGTTAACTCATGCTTATACCGTCATCAAGGGGTATTGTATATGTCTTATGATCTTATTTATTATGAATTGTGTCTGTATATGTGTATATGTCCATATCCTTAAGCTAATCATTGACCTTGGTGGTGACATGTAATGGGACAAAAAGGAAACTGAATGGACACATTTTGCTTTGATTTTGTTTTGGTTTTGAAATCATAATATATATACTGTTTGTGTCAGTTCATGCACTGGAATCAAGAGAAGATTTGTAAAAAAGTGTCACTGTCAAGAAAAAGAAAAAACCCTGTAACTTTGGTCGTAGTGTTTGACATTTGTATTTTAATTAAAAGCTTAACTGGTCTTTTAGACCAAAATGGGCCATTAAACCAAAATGCAAGGTTCGTCCTAATATACAAGTCTAATTGTGAACAAGTGTGAAGATGGTTTTACACCTGAGAGCATGTAGATCTATTTTTTATATTGTTTTTTGAAAATTGTTCCCTATAATGACATGCCCAAAATAGACACCAGTTTAACAGTGGCTAAACTGTTGTTTAATATTATGCCTAGTCCCAGGCCCCCTGAATCTAAACTTAATTTAGCTTGTCTTGCCCACAACAAAATGGCCATTCAGTCTTATCATGCTACTACTTACTCATACCATGATATAGAATTAATATCAATCCATGTACCTCTGCACTCTGGTAATTAAATGGTAAATGGTGCATTTATATAGCGCTTTTATCCAAAGCGCTTTACAGAGATTGTGCATTACATTCACCCATTCACGCACACATTCATACACCGGTGGCGGAGGAAACTATGCAAGGCACCAACCTGCTCACCGGGAGCAATGTGGGGTTCAGAGTCTTGCCCAAGGACCCTTCGACATTAACTCAGGGGGAGCCCGGATTCGAACTGGGAACCCTTCGTGCTCTAATAGCGGTTTCTCTACCCCTGAGCTATGCCGCCCCAATTAGCCGGAATTGTCAGTCATTAGCCAATGAATTGTCAGTCATTGGCTGCTGCCACTGGTGCTGCAAAGTACATTGAATCCAGTACAATTTTTAGGTACTTTTAATTTACTTTCCATTTTGTTACTTCAACTCCACAACAATTACTTTAAAAACAAAACAAAAAAAACAACAACTTTTGGTCATTTTATCGTCTAATCAGGCTTGTGGGAGCACCCCAGACATGCAGTTTTTAGGTTGCTTGATTCAATATTTAGATATTATTTTTTTATCAGACACGCCCCCTTCCTATACAAGCACATTGTTCAAACTCTATTTTAACCATGACAGATTCATCAAAAACACTCGTTCTTGGTTCTGGTGACTCATACTGTCCTAATATGTGAGCTGGCGGTGTTCTTTCAATTACTTTTTTACATTTATTTGTAATAATTAGTTTGGAAAAAAATAATTACAAAAAATACAATAAAAAAAATAACAGGTTGAAACAGTGTTAGTGATAGACTCTCGCGCAGCATAGAGCCTACCGTCGGTGGTGGAGTAATGAGTTGAGGACTTATGGGCAGTCTCCTCACCGCCTCCCCGTTCCTCTGTCCCAGACCATGCCCTAACCCTAACTTATTTTAATGAATAAAACATTCGAACCAATCTGTATGGTAGTGTATTGTATACTTTATTAATACAAATAACTACATCTGCAGTGGATGTCAGGAGATGGTCTCACCACGGGTGGACAAGTGAGGGCCACTTCAATCCCCTAGCCAAGAGCAGATATGTATGTAAATAATAAAGAATATGTATAATGTTGGAATATGTAGTTGTATTGTAAACTGTATGGTCAGCTGGACATTAGCTAAGGTACATTTTGTATAGATAAGGTACATTTTGTATAGATATTTCAACATGGTATGTGTTAATTACAAAATTTCAACTAATCACTGGAACAGTCAAGTGCTGAGATAACCTACACTTAGACAGCCTTAGATTTACACATTCTCAGAATGCAAACCAAATATAGCAATCTCTGCCAGGAGATCATGTTTTCACCCAATTTGTCTGTCTGAAGCTGATCTTAAACTATGAGGTAGAGTTGTATTTCTTCTGCCCGCCAGGCCAAGGACCATTCTTTAAATGTTTTTAATCAGTCAAAAGAATTTGCAATAGTAAATGTAAAAGGTATGTTGCAAAACAGTCAATCTGTGTCACAAGGAGTGTTAATATTAAGTGTTTTGGCATATTAAGTGTTTTGGCAGAGTTCATGGTTTGAGCTTGTTGGCGAGCTGTTCCAACGTAGAAAGCATTGTGTCCTCTTCTTGTGGTGAGGCTCTGGTCCAGGCCAGGGGTAAGTGTGTGGCCACAGCTTTGCGGTCTGCAATAAATCATATGAACGGTTAAACTGTATGGGAGAAAGCAGGAACCCAGTGGTGTAGCACAGTGGTTCCCAAACTTTTAGAGAGAGATTAGACGTTTGACCCAATCTAGTGGAAATAGCAGATCTACAAGCTCACAATGCGTCGCTACGCGCCACGTTGTGAGCTTGTAGATCGACTATTTTCACTACTTCTTAAACATATTTTCTAATTTCTTCGATTTTTCTTTTGTTTATTTATGAAATTACTTATGGGTTTTTCTTTTTGTAATGTTTTTTGAACAAATAATTAAAAACAACATTTAGAAAGCAAAAGTATTAAGGCACCCATAAAAATGTGTCCACAACCCACACATGGGTCCCGATCCAGTGTTTGGGAACCAGTGGTGTAGCACACTGGTTTTAGAAGATTATTGTGTCAGTTTAACCACGTTCAGCATTGGACATAGACCAAAATGGCTGATCTACAAGATCACCTGTGCTGCGACATGTTGTGAGCTTGTAGATTGGCTGTCTTCGCTATTTGAAATATTCATTGTACAACAAAGATTATAGGGCCAGTGGTGGACAGCGTACTCAACTCCAGTACTACAGTCAGTTTAAGTATATACTCCTAGTCAAATATTACTCAACTTAACTACAAGTGATAGTTGCTCAGTCAATGTTGTATAAATACTATAGCCTCCGTACACAGTAAAATGCTTAGTGTTCATTTAAAACTTTAATCCGGAACTACGTTTAACAAATAAAACATTATTTTAACCAATCTGTTTATATATTGTATTAATACAATGTAACTACATCTACAGTGGATGTCAGCAGATGGTCTCACTCTTCCCAAGTGAGGGCCGCTTCAATCCCCTAGCCAAGAGCAGATTTCCTCTTATTGGTTTCCCAAGAGGGAGAACCAAGATCAGAATCTCAGGTGTTAACGACTGGTCACACCAATCACTATAACGATAACTCTAACTATATTGGTTTGCCATTGTCTTTGTTATATTGTGTGTGGACTCAATGACTTAGAAAGCGTTTTAAAACGATCATTATACTTAATGTTATAGTTATTATATGTGGACGCCCATTTACAGCTGCCAAAACCCCACCCCACACAATAAAACACTGTACAGATTGTGGCTTTAACACAGGATTTTACTGTGTAACGTTATTGGAAAATGCCTCACCCTGGAAGAAGAGTCCACTGGGCTGCCTGGCAGCGTTGGCTGACACGGCCAACCACACTACCGTGTCTGCCCCCATGGCCTCTGTGCGCAGTTTGTTCTTGAACTTTTCATGGAAGTCTGGCATGGATGACTGGACAGCTATGGAGAAACACAAAAAAGATACACAAAAAGACAAAATGTTCACTCACAAGTAAGCAGGCCATCTAGCTGACAGACTTGGTATCACAATTCATTTCAGCATGAGTTGTCATCTGATCCTACTCGACGGGCCGCTGCAGGAGTAATGTAAGGCTAGGCTATATGGACAAAGATTTTTAACCCATCAGAAATTAGCCTACAAAAACAAATATGTTGCTACATACTGTACATGTACTGTAAGCCCCTCCCATACACTAAAATGTGTTCCCAGCCTGAATGGGTATAGCTCAAATAACAGATCTACAAGTTCACAATGCATCTTCCCTATTTTTTGAAAATGTTTGAAAGAATAAAATGAGGCTTAAGTGATTAAATCCAGTAAAAGACAACATAAAAATCCTGTATATCAACTGTAATGTCACAATATCTAAATAATAGCTACTGTATATATTGTGCCATGATCGATCCAGATCATATTATGCAGCTACTACCTGCACAGCGATTGACTTTCTAGCAGTACATGACATGTGCAGTGTAGAGTATGGAATGAGAGTCTCTGTTTGTTACCTGGTGTATCTGCCCAGCCGGGGTGCATGACGGAAAAGTGAATGTCTTTGTGTTGCGATGCCCATCTCTCTGTCAGGATCACCTGCTGCCTCTGTCAAAACAAAAGCATTAAGTCCCTGATACACGTAGCAATGTCTTCATCAATATCAACCAGCAACGACCAGTGGCGTCAATTGAGTATGGCAGTTGCCATACCTTGGCTAAAGGGGGAAAAACATTTATTTACTTCCTAATATAAATTCATGCCTGTTCATAAGGTGTGGCAACATGACTGGCATCTTGCATGAGTGAAGGCACAAAAAGATTAATCCAATGACGCTGCCAATGGCCATACCCAATTGACGCCTCGGGTCGTTGCTGGTTGATATTGATGAAAACATTGCTATGGGTATCAGGGGCATAAAAAGGCACTAACTATAACAGACATGTAAACATTTTAACTCTTGAACATCAATCCTCAAGGACCAACCCAAGCCACCTCTCCACAACAATATGAATATACAGTATTTAGTATGTAAGAAGGTATAACACAGAGTTAAGGGTCTGTCCCTCCAAGAATCTGTGTCTCCCTTTCGTACTTTGTTCTGAGCGTAGGCCATGGTACCGTCAAATGTCCCCTTCTCACACTGCATGTCATGCACGTTCATCTTTTGCACCAGCATGCCTCCTGATGACACAGTGATCTGCAAAGATGTGATAGCAAATTATTTTTAACAGTGTGGCTCTGCAAGAGGTTAGCTATGAGTGTTTGAGTTTTAGTTAGCTATCTCTATCAGTGCCAAAGTTGGTATGCACACTGCCACAGCCATAAATTTTCTTCCTCCACATTGTTATACACGTTTTGAAATACTTAACTTTTGGAAGTCAACAGGGCTGTAATCACGCTGAAATATTTTCCAAATTTGGAGCGATATCATCATAACATACACCATAGATATGCCATAGAGTTTAGACGACTGACGTCATAGGACTGATGGAGATCTGTACTCATACACATAAAGTAACTCACGTCACGGACAGAAAGGCCCATACAAGGAGATATGCATGTGTGTCGTGTTTGCACCACTCACTTCGCACAGGTGCGATTTTCCCTATGAAAGACAACTTAAAAAACATATCCAGACTATTTGGGTTTTACACAGGTTTACCAGATTAAATGTCGGTTCTGCGTTCTTGCGTTCCTTTCTCTTTTATGATGAGAACATAAGTTACGGAAGGAATCTGTGGACAGACACGCTTCAAATTATGTGCACATATTGTGCATAACAGGTGTGCATCAGTGTGACAAAAATAAAATAATCTCCATGGATTCGGGTGAACTGCTTCTTTAAGTTAAGAAGCTGCTGATAAAGACAGACCACAACCCACCACTCTGGGGTCTTCAGCTTGTTTCAAGGAAGGTATCAAGGCTGTAGTGAGGATGTACGTGCCTGCACACAAACACAAGTAGATGAAACAAGTAAGCAACACAATTCATAGCATGTTATACAGTGCATTCTTTTTTCTTCCCTGCTTCTGGTCAGACTGAATTAAATACATGCATTTCCTTATGGGAAATGTAGACTGTCAGACACATTTGCTATGCAAGACCATTTCATAATATCACAATTTAATAATTGAAATAAAAATGTATATTAGGAAAGTGTCCATCTCTCATCTGCTTTACAAATCGAACACTGGTTATTTTACTGAAATGTAGAGTGACATTAGCTTTCCCTTTCTTACCTAGAGTATTTGTGGCAAAGTTCTTCTCCAAGCCCTCCTCAGTTAATTCTCTCTGATTGACCATACACCCTGCATTGTTGATCTGAAGAAAACAACAAACCATTATTTTCACATTAAGGATTAGGATCTAAGGCTAGCAAGGTCAGGGTCATCTTTTAAATCACTTCTGAAAACATATTTTTACAACACAGCCTTTTTCTAGTGTCCGCTGCCTCGTTTATACTTTATTGTGTTGTTTTATTGATGGCATTTGGTTTCAAGTGTTTGTGTTTGCTCTTTAGTTTCTAATTCCTTCATGTTTTCTTGTTGATTTGTTCTGTAAACTTTGTAACCCTGTTTCAAAAAGCGCTTCATAAATAAATGTATACGTACCAATACATGTAAACTGTTACTCTGTGAGAAGTTCTGTGCAAACTCCCACACCTGTTTAGCACTGGACATATCCACAACATGTACATGAACACTCTGGAAAAAAAATCGGAAACAGAAGATGAGTGATATCATCTGTACAGAATGACAACTGTTGAGAGATCGCAGTATAGAATTGTTTTCTTTTTTATTAACAAAACATATCACTACCCCACCTTTAAGCTATTGTTTACTTCTGCAGTGTGAGTGATTCTGCATTACAGCATCAGCTACATGTCTACTCTAAACTCAAGTGTATAACAAAGTCCAAGAGATTAGGCAATAAGTAAGCAAGGACCTATAGCTATAATTATAATGGCACACTCCATGTTCAAACTTTCACATAACATGCACTTTGGAGCCTAATATGGTTGTCATTGTATGAATGGAAGGTGTGAACTATCAATCCTCACCTGACTTTTACTCAGCTCTATGATGTCATCCTTAGCTGCCTCCGCCCGCCCCTTGTTGCGACATACCATATGGACGGTTCCCCCTTTAGACACATAAAGAATTCACTATAGTGGACAGACATGCCTACATAGTACATTCTTCTTTTCCTTCCCAAAGCACAGAGGAAGCAGCATTTTGTTACTCCTATAACCTAGGGCAGGAATTTCAGGGAGGCCACGAAGGCCATGGCCATCATGCCCCTCAGTTTGGCCTCAAGACCCTAATAAATGGCATGCTCTGAGCCCACATGCCCCAGCTGACTGTACAACTTTCTCCTATGTCTCTTTCTTGCCAATATGTAGACAGTACCTGTGTCTCTTGCTTGTCATGTAGACGCCAGTGCCTGAATTTTTAACTCCCCTGAGTCCCCATCTTTAAACGAATCCAGTGACTTTGATTGGTGCAGGGCCGAGCATGGATCAGATTGTAAATACCATAATTTATTTATTTCACTGCAGATAGTCTCAATGGACTAAAATTATGTTTTATTGATGACCTTCGTGTCCTGGCATTTGAACAACACCAAAGGCCAAGTGGCCTTGTCCCTAAAATGACGAAATTCCAGGCCTACTATTTAGTACTTGGACAGATGTGGATAGGAGAGAACACTTTTAACTTTGACATCTATAACTATTAATTTACCGAATGTCTGTCCGTCGTCTGTCTGCATGTTGACATCACTGACACTAAACAGTGTCGCCACCATGGTAACAATGCCCAACTGACGTTACTGACTGACATCACTGACTGACATCACTACAGTGCCCAAATTTGGAGATGACATCACAGACCTTGACACTAGGGATGTCCCGATCGGATCGGGAGATCGGAAATCGGGGAGATCGGGCCGATTTCAAAAGATCGGAATTGGGAGAAAAAGATTGGGAAACTCCTTGTTTTTATATATTTAAACAATATATAAGCTGATGAGCTTTATTTTTAATTTGTTTTGATACAATGCTGCAAGTGAAAAAGGAAGCTTGGATAGAATGGATACTGTCATTTAAATAAAAAAAAACAACCTTAAGGGACAACATAAAAGCTTTTTTTTTCTCCTTAATGCATTGCTGAAAGATCGGATCGGGAAGGATCGGGATCGAATCGGGAGCAAAAATATGTGATAGGGATCGGGAGCAAAAGAACGTGATCGGGACATCCATACTTGACACGGAACACCATACATGGGCATAAAAGAGTGCCAGCCAGACAGACGGATACAACGGGTATTGCACAACTGGACATCGATGGTGACTATTCTGCCCCAACCAGTCTGGGTTCTCCAACATTACTTCTGAGACTCCTACATTCAATCCCTCATCACACACCCAGGGCACAGGATTGTACATTAAAACTTGTAAAGCAACTTTGGGTACTTAGAAAAGCTTTATATGAATTTGAGCAATTCTTTACAATCCTATGTGGTGACAACTAAGTACTGTGGACATTTCAAGAGGATTAGTCTTTTCAGACACTCATCACAGCACATACCCCTGACTATTCGCAGTTGCATTATGCATCATAATCTAAAACAACAACAACAAAACCCCCAAACATCAATACTCACCTCTTTTAGCTATTTCCAAGGCTGTGGCTTTTCCTATACCGCTGTTGGCCCCAGTAATCATGAAGGACCTGCCACTTAGGTTCACATCGAGGTCCCCTGGATTGAAACGCTTTGCTGCAGCTTCATAGCCACTCCTGTCGGAACAAAGTGGAAAACATTAGTTTATACACTATATACAAAATGAATGAAAGTTGCAGGCAAGTGTAAATTAGCGGTTTGATTGATTGATTGAAGACTTTATTGGAAGTTTGCATAGGAAAAGGTACAGTTTCATGACGGTACAGTTCACTGGTACAAGGTCAACTAAAAGGAGATCCTAGAAAAGCACTTGGCTTATTTCCACAGGAAACCACTGAAGTATCTCGACATATAGGCTCTATGTGTTAGGGACCGTAAGTTCTTTAACCACTTTAAGCAAGGAAGCCCTAGTTTATCAATGAATTGAATGCAACCCGATAAACAAGCCACATAGTAGTGCTTTCATGGGTTTAAATCCTATTACCTTGTAGGCTGACTGTACTGTCCTGTGCTTTTCCTATGTGAATTGCCAATCAAATCAAAAAGTAGGGCCGCTATTTCACACTAGAAATAGAAAATGTATTTCCGAACAACACAACAACAACAAAATCTCACTTTATAGCCAACTCACACGTCCAAAAGTCCCCAGTTTAAGTGGCTAATTAACATTACACAAGCTGTTTGCATTGGGTCAGGCAGCGTTACGCAAAGCATATAGCATAGTAATTACTTACTTCGTGTACTCCTGAAGACCTTTGGCCAACCAAACTGCGTTCCTGTAAAGTGACATTTTGAGGAAAAATTGAACTGATCTGTTCGAGAAGGTTGACCTCCAATATATGACCAGTAACCGTCGATCACAACCACCATACAGTTAACGTTACAACACAGTAGTACACAAACACAACAGGAGCAATGGTTATGTAGTAAAAGGGGCGGGTCTCGTGTCTCACGTGGTTTTCCGCAGCACTCGTGGAAAGCCTGGTTTCCATTCTGAATTAACCAATGTGATCCGGTCTAAATCCCGCCTACTATATCCGGTAATTTGCACTCACACACATGGAAGCACCGACTCCGTTCTTGACCCACACCGGATCAGCAAATGTATTGCAGTGAATTCCTTGAGAGTCCATGATTGTTTTTCGAAGATCAGTCTAGCCTACTGTACCCTCCCCTGGCAGATCATTGCAAACTGGCCCGGCCCTTTAGCGATAACGCCCGTCGTTTATCCGTAGGCCTATGTTTAGCTTCTTTCGTTCTTTATTTGTGATGATGATCATGGACGCAGCCCAGGCACTAGGCCTACACGTATTATGATACTTCGCCTCCTCTCTTGTTATGTGCTTAGCCGCCCCAGCCCCCAGCTAGCCTAGTCAACATCACGCGTCTCATGTAGGAATGCCAGCAATACAACCGACGCTGAAAACAACGGGTTGCTTTATACGTTGAAACGTGTTAATTTAACAACCTGCCCGTTTGAACATTACCAATGAAATAACGATATTCCCACACTACTTGATATTGTTTAATTACCACGTATTTCCCCGCACACAACAGTTGTCAGGATGGCCGAGTGGTCTAAGGCGCCAGACTCAAGGTTGAACCTTCCAGTAACATGGGTATTCTGGTCTCCGAATGGAGGCGTGGGTTCAAATCCCACTTCTGACATGACCTTTTTGATTATATTAAAACATACTCAGTAGTATTAAACTGGATTAATAGGATGTTTCTTGTTTCGTCTTTTGATGTTTGACGTTTCGTGTAACGCTTGGGTAGCCTTGTTACAATTACCTAAACAACAACCACCACATAACGTTGATAAATAGAGACCTGCAGACAGAGCAGAGAGATACCTAGTTATTGATATGAGGGAAATTATGTTGTCATAGCAGCACGGCATAGGCATAGCACATTTATTAATGTACACGGATTAGAACCTTATATAATAATTTAATAATGCGCGGACTAACATTAAATCCCACTGACACGGTGTCACGACTCGTGTTCATATTTAAGTTATTATTGACAATGTTGTAATGTATCGCTATTATTGTTTTGCTATTTTGTCTGCATGAGCCGAAACCCAATAGTTGTACTCTATAATATATTATATACATATAACTGAATATATTTACTTTACCAATCTATAATACATTGAGCAATCTGAGCAATAACTGTTGTTTCGTCTAACACAATGACGGAAACGCTGATTGCAGGTTCAAATACATTATTTGTGTGTAGTGTTAATCAGTTGTCAGGATGGCCGAGCGGTCTAAGGCGCCAGACTCAAGGTTAAACCTTCCATAGAAATGGGTATTCTGGTCTCCGAATGGAGGCGTGGGTTCGAATCCCACTTCTGACACTACTTTTGCATCGAAATAATTTTGATACGTAGTGCCGTAATAAGAACTATTATGGTAGGCTACATGGGACATTGCCTTAAACGTAAAGGGTGGTTATTTACGAATTATTTACAACAATATATTACAAAATAAAATCACCCGAAAAAGGTCGAATCATGTGGATCTGAGGTCGGGATCCATAGTTTTTGTGGCGTAGCAGTGGTGGCACCATGTGTTAATCTTGAACTTCATGTGTCCACAGTCTTGTGACGTTAGTCATCTGATGTCAGTTAACTCGTCTAAGCTATGAAAATGACGTTTGACCATAATACGTATGACTCAAACTGTTTTAAGCCTGATCGGTGCCCCATACTGACTTCACAGTGACAGACAACCTGCGAATTTCACGTAATTTTCTCGACATCTGTGTTTGTGTTGTAGGTTTTAGGTGCATCTCTGAACCCTTAATGATAACACTAGATTGCCCTCATAGTAGACTACAGCATGCTATTTGCGAGTCAATGTTGTTGACTCTGCTTGAGCTATTTGGAAACCAGTATTCATTTAAATAGAAATGGCGCCCTCTTCCGGAGCTAACAGAAAAAGCTTACAAGTACTAGTAACGCAATGGCTAGTTATGATTGATGTGATGTATCATAGCCTACATCACATCAACACTAGCCTCGGGAACCCAGGCTTTTCATTCCATCAAGAACAAGTGGTAGGCAATTCAAATGTGATATGCACATACATTACTTTATTATTACATAATCATACAGCAAATTATTTAAATATCTCTATTTAAGGCCCCTTTCCATGAAATATAGCAACATCTAAATAAACTAGACCAGGTCAACCTGGTTGTGCCAGACCCCCTGTCTGTCATCATCATTTATGACATCATGCCTTTTGTAGGCATGTCATCGTCATGTCATCATCATATATACCCTTTATATAGAAAACCCGGACAGACCGACATTTGCTTATGTAGGCCTACCCATTTCATGGGTCTGGCAAACATAACTATAAACAAAACACCAATTTATAAATCTAGTCTCTATATAAAGTGATTTCTTTACATCAACCAAATAATGTTAGATATTAACAGCTATAATATAAAGGGTGTATCCCCCTCAATTAAGAACAGAATGTGTCTACAACAGTGCTTGTAGTGTTGGTTTTAATTCCCAAATGACCCTATACAAAAATAACCTATAGACTTAGTTGACCAGAGTACCCCAGAGGTATACTATAAAACCCTCTGCTTTATAACCTCTCTACAGCAAATATTGTTGCAGAGGTGATCTACAACAACACAACGCACCGCTGTTGTGAGCTTGTAGATCGCCTATTTTTTTCTTCTTCTATTTATTATCACCTATTATTTCTGAATGTTCATCCTAGAATAGGGACCCTGGAATGGTTCACAGAATTGTGAGAGCAAATAGAAATGAACAAGACAAATCTAGCATCTTAGATATTCCATACTTCCCATTCAAAACACTATCCTCTACGTGTTCTTTTAGATGACAGCATGCACTACATGAATTATCATTTCCCTCTAAAGTGTCTTCTGTGTATTTAAGCTGCCAGAATAGCACAAAAAGTCACAATTTAAACAGTCAAAGTGGTTCCCATGGTGTTGTCCCTTTTAGAATAGGCCGTTGTCTTTCTTCAAATTCTTTTGCTTCCAGACTGGCATGGAGTAGAAGTCAAGTCGAGAAACACCGAGAATGAGTGCAAACTCCTCATTGGAGAGGTACTCCTGCAAGCAGGGGAGACAGACAAGGCCAAATTGGACATTCAGTCACATTAATAAATATATTGTGTGTATTTCTATAGGCCTATTGTGAGCATAAAATATGTGTGCAGACACTTGCTGTGTCATCTTGAAGGAACTTGTTAATAAATTGAATTGTTATGCATGCAGGTTAAGCAGTACGCCTTAACTTGTAGGGCTAGTGACAATACCATACCTACAAGCTCATGTGTCATGATGCAACACATTGTGAGCTTGTTGATCAGCAGCATTGAAAGTATAATGGCTTAAAGTGATTGAAACCGACACCGAAATCCCAGATTAATATACGTATTGCCACCTTCTGTCAACAAAGCTCCCAAGACAAGACCCACAAACTACTTAAAAAAAAAAAAAAAAAAAAAGGCGTTGGTTCAATATAGCATGAGTTAGCCTAAAATATAAGGCTTAACTCATGTTGCACGACACTGTCTGTATATGGGTTATTTTTGTGTTGTGTTTGTCCTAGGAAAGGAACGCTAGGGTTCAAGTGGTTACAAGAATTGATCCCTGTGTCACCTCTTTCCTTGTTGGGTCAACTCCTTCCGGGAGGTCTTCCGGCAGGAGGTGGAGCAACTTCTTTGCAGGGACGGTGGGCAGACGAGAAGGAGCCAGCATGTCAACAACTCCTTTAGTGCTCTGTGGAGGAGCCTTGCTCCTGTCCTGTAGCGACATACAGTATTAACGTGGTTATGTATTATACAGTAGGTCAGTAGGATAATAATAAATAAGGAAAGAAAACCTGACTCAATATTGAACCCATTAATGCAGCGCTATTCAACCTGCGGCCCGTGGGCCGCATGCGGCCCCAGCAGCATGTCTATGCGGCCTGCCATGGTCATACCAATAAAAATATATTTTGTCTACTTTCAGTGTGGACAAATAATTTCGGAAAATGTTTCAGTTACTCTCCAAAACCACTAAGAAACTATTTTTGTCTTGTTTTATACAAGACTTTTTTGCTTCTTCATACTTCATTAATCATTTCTTCTTTTTGTTCTTTGAGGTTTGTCCTTACAGATGAAAATGTGGCTGTTTTCTAGTGCATTTCCTTATTTTTTAGACTACTCATGCAGTGTTACAAAATCATTGTCTAGACTAAATGTCCAAAATATGACCGTCATTTTTATCTTGCTAAAAAAATATTTTGTGTGTTTTTTTTTTACATTAGGTATTTTTAGGCCTCACCACAGTAATCTTGATCATGTCAGTGGCATCTCCGAGCTCAGACTTCTGCTCCTCATAGGATTTTGAGCCCTAGTGAAATAAAAGTCAAGTTTACTCTCATACATTTTTCGAAACACGAATACTACTTTTAGGTAACATCGTTTTGAACTCTAGCATCCTTATAGCCTGGCCCAGCACCTTGAATCTCTAGCCACGCCCATTAAAAAAATATGTTCGGGCGAATGAAACGAAATGCAAATCCAGGCTGAGTGTCAGGCTAGCATCCCTATACTGGGCATGCCATAATAGCTGAAAATAGACAAACATTCAGCAAAAAAAAAATATTTGGCAAAAAAAGAAAAAAGATGAACATTAACAGTTAAAAAAATAACAGATCTACAAGCTCACATTGTGTTGTGAGCTTGTAGCTTAGCTATTTTCACTATTTGATGTACATTGATAACGACGTATAGGGTTTTAAGTGGTTAGGTTGTAAATAACGTTCAAAACATTTCTGCAAACAACAGCAGTGCATGTTTTTTTCTGAGGGATGTAAAATACGGTATGTTTCTATGTTATCAAGCTCCGTACATGCCACTTTTGGGTGTCCCAGGCATGGAACCACCCGGTGAAGGTGGGGGGCTCAAAGCCCTGTTTGACCAGAACAATGGGGGTGCCCATGTCACGACTGCCAGGGTGGGAGCGTAGGTACTCCTCTGCGGTGGTAATCGCCGCCTCTTTCTCCTTTACATTAGAGCCTTTGCCTATCCACAGGAACACCTGAAGAACACAATGAGAAAGAGGTTCGTTTTTAACCACTTGAACTCCAGCTTCCCTATTCTGGGGGGAATCTTTGCCAATGATGCGTCACATTGCTATTTATTATTTTTTAAACATATTTGTGGGCCTTTCTCTCCCTTTTTCTGCCTTCATTGATAGTAGATAGTGGAGATGGACAAGAAACAGGGAGGCACAGTCAACCTACAATATAAAAAAATTACTGACCAAACATTACTAAAAGAGCATGATAGCTTGCAACCCACATCCCCCATCTTAATCAGCATGATCAAGCCAACCAGATGAGGAATTGTAGCCTACAGCCTTTATATAAGTCTCATGTTATACATGTACATGTATTACATATATCAACAACAGGGTTATACAAAGGATGTCACACTGACCATATCCCAGACGTCAAGCAGCATGATGTCATCCTCATCCATGTCTTCCTGGTCAAAGTTGGTGATCTCTGTGGCCAGGAAGCGTCCTGTCTGGTTGGAGCACTCGAACAGTCTCGGGGTGATGTTGTTATGCTCCTCCTGTAGACTGGTGAGGGGGAAATTGGGGCGGGGGGGTGGTTAAACACTTTCGGGCATGGCCTGGCCTCCCCTGCACTCTCTTGTGAGCTTGTAGATTGTCTATTTTTCACTATAAGGCTTCAGCAGGGCTGCTGCTTCCATAATTGTGCATTGTTGTGATATATGTTATTTTACATCTGAATCAATTATCATTTAAGTTTAACTGGACTGGAACAATCTACATGGTCTACATTAATCAGGCATTTTGGAATTTGGCTGATGTCAATCTTTCTTTACATTGCTCTGGGTAGAGAGAGCAGGGGTGGGTCTTCAGAGCAAATTCATTCACCTGTGGGTGTTTCTTGCCGTGCGCAATTCTGTTTTTTCTTTAGTTTTTTTCACACCCGTGATTGATCCACACATGGCTGCACACACCACTGATAACTCATATGTACACATACCATAGCGTCACTGTCGGTTCCAAATTTGTAATTTTTTTCTCAAAGCAAAGCCCTGCTTCATCATACAAGGCCGCCGCACAAAAGAAGTGAAAAGAAGTTTAAATTATTTTTTAAATGATACATACAAAACAAACGGTTTTGGACATACAGGTTTTCCACCCGACAACGACGATTAGTTATTTAAAATACTCTTTTTGATCTTTGCATTTGTGTGTGGCCCCCCCTCATTTGTTTCAAACTAGAGATGGTTTGCACATAACATTGGTAAATGATATAACTTGTAATGGTTAAATCATATTTCACACCCGGCCTAGCATATAGAGCTCAATGGAAAACTGGATTATCAAGCTTCCATTTCAGATTCAGATTTTCTTGTGTTTGTTGCTACATAATACACAACAAGCGAGGCAAGTCAGCATCCGCTGATTGTCGAGCATTTTTAATGCATTATGCATTCATGCCTGAAACAGTAGGCTACCTCTTGCTGTTGGCATACTGCATCTTGCCTTCCAGATTGACCCAGAAGTGAGCAGGCTCCTGTCCCTCCGCAATGACCCGTTTCTCCCTTCTGGAGATGATGTCTGCCAAGGTTTTACCCATCTCCCGTTCATCACCACTGCAGCCCTGCATGTGAACAACACCATACAGCTATGATGTTAAAAACTCAATCTTTTGGATGGCCTTAGCTTAAAGATGGCTCACGGCATTGTTTCAAATAAATGCCCTCCTTAATAAGTTCAAAGTAGAGATTGACATAACAGCTGAATCGACACAAAAGACTGATGTGGATCTACAGCAGGGGTGTCCAAACCTTTTTCGAAGGGGGCCACATTGGAAAATATTAAAATACCCAAGGGCTGACTACATCTCCTGACAAAATGTATTTTCGGTCGGACCATAACAAAGTCACATACATATGCATCGCAATTACAATATTTTATTTAACTATCATCATCAATATTTAATATCAATGGTCTTTTGTCAGGTGTTTGCTCTTAACAAAACACAAATAACTCACATTACCAAATGTAACCAAACGTGCAAGGTAAAAAATATACAACAAAATAGCCTTTCTTTGACCCCTTCAGAATGAGACAACAGGGAACAAGGAATCCTGACAAATTATACTATAAAATATTCTTGTTTGACGGTGCTGGCGGGCTGTTCATAGTACAATTTAGGAATGAAGCCTTGGGTCGTATAAAATCATCGGGCTGCACTTTGGACACCCCTGATCTACAGTCTGTCGGCTGTGTTGTGGCTGCTGTTGTAAGGTTCAGATCTGTTAACTATACAAAGTATAAATGAGGGGTAAAGTGGCTAAACAATTATTTACCTTTCCATACCACAGATAGCAGCAGGTGTCAGTGCTGAGCACAAAGACGTCGTTGGAGTTGAGGGAGGAAGACCGCGCGGGCACCTCGATGGCGCGGGTGTTGAACTCATTTGTGCCGCGCACTTGGAACAGATGCAGGGAGGAATGGCTGTGTCCAGAGTCCTCCCTGGCGCTCCCTTCCTGTCAACAAATATTACATTCAGAAGAAAATATCTGTAGCTTTAGGCCTAGAATTATTCAATGCTTTAACTATTGAGAAATAGCAGATATACAAGCTCACAGCACGGCACCAAGTGCAGCGCAGCGAGCTATTTTAGAAAAATCTTTTGAATATCTTTGAATATATCTTTTTAAAAGCATTTGTAACTCAATTATTTGCTTCTGGGTGGTCCCTGGAACAACATATTTTGAGATGGGGGTCCGCGGCCAAATACATGTCATTTTGGAGGTCCTTGACATGAAAAAGTTTGAGAACCACTGATTTAGAAGAAGGATTTAGAAGACATTTATAGAATCGGGTCAAACTTATTCAAAGACGTGCAAATGTTTACGGTTTTTCAAAAATAGCAGATCTACAAGCTCGCTTTAGCTCAAGCTCGCACTCTGTGCCGGGCTGTGAGCTTGTATCTGCTATTTTTTAATAGTTAAAGCATAAAATAGTGGTTAACGTGGTTCAAATCTAAAGTGATACAGATTTGCGTTCAGGCCTATAATGGCTTTAATGAAAACATTGTTCCTATTTTTGAATGACTAACCTCAAGTGAACTATAGCTGTGTATTTACCTCATAAATGATCATCTTCCCTTTGAATATGGCCATGAGGTGTAGTGGTTCTTTCCCCATGGGTACACGGACCTGCACAGGTTCTCCATTGTACTTCTGGTCCAGGACGATGGCTTGTAAAGCAGAGGCAGTGCGCTCGCCTGTGCTTGCATGGCGACCCTACAGCATGGAGTGGGATACATAGGCCTACATTTTTGTGTTGTCTGTTTAAATTAATAAGACAACAGAAAGAGTTTTTAACAACCAAAAGTTCAAGGCACAAAAGAAAACGTAAAAACAAAAAAGACTATTATTATATTTCAGTTGTAGGGCCTTGGACATTTATTTATTTAAATTGACCCCATACCTACTGTATATTACAAATGGACTGGCTGATAATGCAGCTACACACAAATATCGAGTGTATTGTCTAACCTCAATATGCCATCAGCAAACAAATCAGTAGCTCCATATATGGGCACAAAGGGGAGCATGCCTGATGACATCAGGGACACTTGAGCATCATTCTGTAGCAATCTACTTACTTGTTACTTACTTTTATTTATATTTCCATTTAAGTGTATTTGCTTTGTTCTATAATATTGACTTTAATGATGTTTGCATCATCACTGGTGGGCTGGTGTGGTGCCAATTACTTTCTGTCAATCAGTATAATGTTGCATACTGTATTCAGTGGCGCTAGCACTTGTAACCTTATACCTTAATAATAACTACTGTACATACTGTAAATTGAGCAGATAAAAAGCTGAAGGCAGCAAGTTCTTTCTTTCTTTCTTTCTTTCTTTCTTTCTTTCAATTCATGCCACACATAATTATCTTGAAGCCAGGATTTGGTTCTTTAAACTCTCCACAGCCTTGTGATTATTAGTTAGTATCTCTCACCTGCCAGATGTAGATCATGGAGTGCCTCTTGTTGTTGACTTCATATTTGTAGAGGATGAGATAACAGTCTCCACCATAGAAGTGTCCCAGATACTTCCTCTCGACGGGAACCATCTCGTTGTTCTGTATCCGCCATACCTGTTTAGAGAAATGGACATAATCCATGGAACTAAGTGTTATATTTATTAATTTATAATATATATCGCTTATTATGACATGCACAGAATAGAGACGCTAGGGTTTGTGTGGTTATAATGTGTCCTGACCTCAACCTCTCCAGTCCCATCATCCACCATCTTCTGCTGAGCAGCTAGATCAGGCCGTGCGTGCATAGAGGTGGCATCAAACTTGATCTGCTCCACTTTAGCTGCACATCAACACAAGACACATATATGTAATATTTAATGTACATGAGCTTCAATTTGTTCTTAAATTCTTAAAACTACTGACCGATTCCTAAATCACTGTGTTCATGTATCCATAATATGCAATGCAGAGTGTGTATTATTACTGGATGTTCTATCTGCTGCCTTTTAACTACCTCATTTCTGATTCTTCCTTTAAATCATGTACCTGATATATAAATACAGGATCTGTTGTTATACTGTACGTCATCTGCTGCCAAACGGCTTCATTCCATTGCTATTATAGGCACACACCATATAGGCCTACAGTATATCATGCATCTGAAACGAACAATAAAGCATGCTCCAAAGTTTAAAATGTATTACTGTGCAGGGGTTGTCGCTGTGAAACAGTAACTGCAACAGTTGTTTCTTTGTTTGTTTGTGATGTGCAGGCTAATGAATGAAATGTCATTATGTTTGACACACCGCTCACCAATTTTTCCAGGGCTGTTCATGATCCCCAGTCCCACTGTCTGGTTCTTCACGGTCCAGTTCTGGAAGAGTTGCTTGAACACAGCTGACTCAGCGCCATCATTCACTGTCTCCACATACGTTGAGGGAGGATAGTTCTTGGCCTTTTTGTACGCCTACAGAAACAATAATAAAGCAATATATGGGATTGTTATGATACTATCATTTTTCTTTTTATAGTTTATACCGTAAATCCTCAGTGTTAATTTAACTCTGGGCATTACAAATGTAACAGGTCCATTTGGTTACATTGGTACAGTTACAAATGGATAAATGAATTAACATTTTATTGTGTAACATCATTAACCTATACTAAATAACTGTCATGGATGGAACACTGAGCACAGTAGCAATACTTTTCTTGTGGGACAATTCAGAGTGCTGCAGAAAGCAAAGTGGATGTGGATTATGAGATCAAAGGTAGTTTTCAAGTGTTGTGGTACATGTAACCAGCAGGGGTCAGCAAAAGCATGAACGGCCATCAAAAGCAATGGAGGATGCAAGAAGGATGAGAATGACCTCTGCTTTGACCAGTGACTCAGAGCGCTCATACTTGGAGGCCCGCTTTCCTTTCCAGATGAAAATCTTCTTTCCTGCCAGGTCCAAAAGATAGCAGTCCTGAGAAACAAATATATTATTATGGGATGCATTTTTCTGCAAATGAAAAATGAAGTGGCTGTGTTCATCGATTATTATTTTCTTTGTTTATTTCATTTTCAATTTCAAACAAATGAATTGGAAAAAATGGGGAAAAAGTAAGTAAAAAAAAAAAAGAAAGAAAAACAGTTACCTCATGCATTAGATTAGAAGGACAATATCAGTCACCAGAACCAGGGACAAATATCTAGCCAGAGTAGATGTTAAAAGACCCTAAAGTGAAATAACCACATGAAGACTATATAGCGTCTCTATTCTTGGGCTAAGATTCAGCACAATAGCAGATCCAAAAGCTCACAACCCCAGTTGTGAGCTAAGATATCTTTTGGCAAACACATTTGGTGTAGAATGAAAAGAGAGCGGATTGAGTATAGCGCCAACCCTGGTCAACTACTGTAAGTATTAGTTTAGATGGTTCAAGTGGTTAATTGTCAGAGATGAGTTTGTTGACCAATCTAATGTCATGAAGCTGCACGTCCCTTTACACAAATCTATATCATTCACACAGGCATACCACGCACACCCTATATTTAACACACCACACTGTGGTGTGTGAAAGACAGATAGGTTGACCACAGCAACAGTTGCAACAGGAACTGGTGTGGGTGTGGGCTTGGTTCTCAGTCACAGTAGAGGAAGTAGCCTACACCATGCAGTCATGAATCATGATGAGACAGGCCTATCAGCAGTGGTTGAAAAACTACTAATTATTTACTAAGTAAACTAAGTAAAGTAAAAGTATCAATACTGCAGTGTAGAAATACTCTGTTACAAGTAAAAGTCTGGTATTGAAAAAGTGCTTGAGTACACTAGTGTTAGTATCAAAATGTACTTAAAGTACCAAAATAGAAAATCTACAAGCTCGCAATTGTACTCAAGTACAGTACTTAGTTACTTTACTTTTTTACACCACTGCAGTCAAGTTCAAGGTAAAACACCACTCAAACTGATCAGTAAGTCTTTAATAAACAATCCCATTTTCCACATCATGTGGTACAACTAACCTCATGATTGAGGAGGTCCTGCCTCAGAGGCTTCACTGCCACCTCCTGAACCACCAGGTGGCCCTGGGCGTCCGACATGCTGTCAAGAGGAGACATGAAGTTAGACAGTGGCGTCAGTTCAGCAAAAGCTACGGTATGGCAACATGACTGGTGTCTTTCTTTGCGCGTCTGCAAGACACCAGTCATGTTGCCATACCTTAGCAATAGGCACAATGAATTTATTTTAAGTAAATTTTGTTTTCCCCCCCCTGTATCCAAGGTATGGCAGCTGCCATACCTTGCCATACCCAATTGACGCCTCTGAAGTTAGACAAGATCTGAACAAAACACGGGGCAACATAAACCTACAGTATTTGACACTAGATTGACAGGACTACTCATAAGTTAAAGAACCTATATTGATCCCAGTGGGTTCACAGGAGGATCCAGTGGTATTGATCCCCCTGGGTCCATGTGAAACACAGGAGAGGTACAGATAAATGGATTGGAGAGCTATGAAAAAATTAAGTATTGATCACTTTCTTATATTGGCATGAAGTTTCATGGTATGCTTCAGACGAGGAAGTGTGATTTCGTTGGCTTTCTATCGCGCTGTGTGCATGCGTGTGTGTGTGTGTGTGTGTGTGTGTGTGTGTGTGTGTGTGTGTGTGTGTGTGTGTGTGTGTATGCACTGTGCATGTGTGTGTGTGTGTGTGTGTGTGTGTGTGTGCATGTGTGTGTGTGTGTGTGTGTGTGTGTGTGTGTGTGTGTGTGTGTGTGTGTGTGTGTGTGCGTGCGTGCGTGCGTGCGTGCGTGCGTGCGTGCGTGCGTGCGTGCGTGCGTGCGTGCATGCTAGAGTGAGTTCTTAGAAATGCTCTCTCAGCGTGGGTGTGTGCATTTGTGGTTGAGTGTGTTAGTGTGTGTGTTAGGAGGATGAACGTGTGTACAGCATATATTTGTTTCATGATTGTTTTGTTTTGTACACCTTCTGCACATTGACCACCCAATTTCCCCCAATTTACCTTGATAAGGATGAAATAAAGAATAAAGAGTGAGTCTAACAGTATAGAATAAATATACCAAGAATAATACAGTGACATCACAAACAACAATAGCCCAGTATAGTTTTATGGGGCTGAGCCCACTCTTCTTCGCCATCAGTCACATCCCCTCGGTTCTAAGAGTGCAACAATACATGTATTCGTATTGAATCGTTCAATACGAGGGTGTACCGAACCGAATGACCCTGTACCAAACAATACAATACAATACCACTCACATCCACATTCCCCTGGAACCCCCTCAAGGACCCCTAGGGGTCCACAGAGCCCACTTAGAGAACCACTACCCTAGAGGTTGGGTACCGTATTGTTGAAAGTTAAAACAAAAAAAAATACGTAGTTATAAAAATACATTTATAAATCAAGGACATTTCTGTTTCGAAAAAGTATCGAACGTTGACACCAAAATTTCGAACCGAACCGAACCGTGAATTTTGTAAACCGTTGCACCCTTACTCGGTTCATGATTTTCTGCCAGGATTCACGGGACATTGGGCCAAGGGACGCCCTCATTCATGGCCGATGATGAATGAGGATCCCAGTGTCCGACTCCCACAGCCTGCTCAATGACATGGTGTACTATCCCCCCCCCCCCCTTCGCTGCCTCTTTGCAACAAGTGTGCATCGATGCCCACTTAGTGAAGAACTGAGGAATTGTTCCAAAATGTCTAAATGGCGGATGGACTTGAATTTTTGCGATATTTATCTCGGTTCTACAGTGCGGGGGACAACTGCATGAATGATTGAGATTGTGATTATTTACAATTGGTCACAAAAATGCAGTATAACTGAAAAAAGTGTTGTGTGTTTTTCACCTGAAAATACATAAGTTAATGCCTTAATGTGACAATGCTTGCAGTTCAAATGCCCCACGAGTCAGAAGCACCTCTGTTAGATGTCGCTTAGTTGTGAGTGACATCACCGTCAATTTCCTTGGCATCTCTATTCTAGTCTGAACTGAGGAAGGGAATGACCCAGAAGAGATAGAAGCACTAACTGGAAGAGCTTGACAATAGTCCTCAGCTTGTTGTCCACTTCATCATCGGAGACAATAGCCTCCTTGATTTCCCGTCTCTCTCCCAGGTACTGTTTCATCAGTTTCATCGGCTCCTCTGCTGACTTCTCATTGTCCCCCTCCACCACCGTCACCTGCGCCCGTCCACCCCTCTCTCTGTCACGTATGTCCTTGGCCAGGGTCATTCCCTAAAGAGAACCACAATCAGCAGCACTTCATTTTGTGAAATAAATCTCTAGAAGCATATGGTTTCTCCTCAGTAAAAGTTTGTCACTGTCGGGCAGAAACCTCTCCAAGTTTAAAATGTGTACGTTTTTTTTTCTTCTGTAGGCCTAAAGTAAAGCCCTGCTCGCACAAAACTAGTGAAAATAGCAGATCTACAAGCACACAACACCTCGTACCGCAAGGCGTTGTGTCCTTGTAGAACGACTATTTTCAAAATTTTAAATCATTTTAAAAATGATAAATACAAAAGAAACGGTTTCTGCCCGACAACAACGATTTGTTCAATTAGAATGTCTGCTTTGCCCCAGTTCCATTTACGAGCACAATTGGTGTGCTTTGTCACTGCACCAGTTGGTTGGGTGCCTGTCAGCAGTGGTGTTGACCTATGAGGAACAGGGTGTTCTCTGCATCTGCAACAGTATTTCCCCAAGGTGAGGTTCCTCTGTGGCAATATCAGACAGAGCATATGGTTTCAATACCATCCCTAGGACCAACTAGTCCCAACACTAACTAGATCTAGGGGGTGCAGCGGTGACAAGCTACACAAATGGGTAAAGAATTGGCATAATGACTAGTCTGGGAGAAAACGTCTAAAAAAAAGAAAGTGTGTGGATATAAAACTGTGAGAGGATAACAGATTGACGAGAAATCTTCACCAAATGATGTTTTAGCTGGCTCACTGTACCTTGAGTCTCTCCATTCGATTACTCCTGGGTCCATTCCACTGGATAATAAGGTTTCCCAGGTCTAACAGGAAGACATCCCCCTTGTTGAAGCTGTTCCAGCTCATATCCACCTGCAGTCAGGTGTTTGAAAAGAGGAAAGACATTGCAAACTATATGCTCTGCATTACAGTTGTAAGTGAAGTGTTGTATGGATGCATGCTGTTGTATCAGTGTGTTTGCACATTTGCATTGTGCTGCAGTACTTAAGTCTGCTTCCAAAGCCGATTTGGCCCAATTTGTGGAAGTATTGTCGGGACCAATGGTGTAAAGTAACAAAGTAGATTTGACTTAAGTAGGCCTACTGTACCTAAGTAACATTTTGAGGTATTTGTTTAGTATTTGAGTTGAGTATTTCCCATTTCCAAAGCTTTTACTTCTACTCCAGTATACCTCAGATCCAAATATTGTACTTTTTACTCCACTAAAATTATTTGAAAACTTTAGTTACTAGTTACTTTGTAGATTGATCAAAACATACATTAACCTCTTCAGCCCTATATAAATTTCAGCCATCTGAAAATACAAGCTCTACAAGCTCACAATAGTCGCATTGTGAGCTTGTAGAGCTTGTAGAGATTGTATTTTAAGAAGATTTTTATCCATTTGAAAACTTGAAATGGAGCACTTTCTACTTTTGGTACTTTGAGTACATTTTGATGCCAATACTTTTGTGCTTTTACGCAAGTACATTTTGTGCTTTCACGCAAGTACATTTTGAATTCTGGATGTTTACTTGGTACAGAGTATTTACACATTGCAGTATTGATACTTTTACTTAAAAATGTGAGTACTTTTTTCACCACTGGCCGGGACATAGCCAGTGTCCTCTCACCTCTCCTGCCACCACGTGCTTCCGGCCCTTGACGTGGAGCAGTCGTTTGATGTCGTATGTGTTGGTTTCAACATGTTTCATTCCAGATGCAACGCCACCCTTCTTGTAGCTGTGTGGTGGAACAGTGTCAGAGGAACATGATGATAAACCTGCATACGCAACTGTGCTGTCCTTCCTTAAAATACTGAGAGGGGAAGTTATGTACTTCTATTTTAGTTTTTTGCACAGACTTGTACAGTGGCGTCAGAAGAATTACATTTCCCCTGTAGCCAAGGTATGGCAGGATTGGCAGCTGCCATATACCTTGCCATACCAAATTGACGCCTCTGGACTTGTATTGTCCGGGAAATACTATTCTTGTAGCTTTTTACCCCTTTGTTGCTATTCCAATTACTTCCTCCTCACACTAATTTTTGTGTTGTCATTGCTGTTGTATCCTATTGACTTAACTGAGGAGCCCCACAAGGAAGACGTAGAGTCTTCATCCTACTCCTCCCGCCCAACACTCCCTGCTGACAGCCCCAACTTGCAGGCATACATAGGGACAAACATCACCCTCCCTGCCTGGCTTCCCTCCCCTGAATACGGGCCAATTGTGTTCGTAGAGGCACTCGACAAAGCCGGATGCACCGCGGTGGATTCGAAACCCACAACATCTGTGGTGGTGGGCAGGCACTTTACCACTGCTCCACCCAAGCGCTGCTAGGAAAAGGCTTAACTTCAACTTCACGTTATATGTTAGAGTTTCAGACCGGAAAAGCTTATTTCCTGCTTAGAGGAAGGTGTTTTGTGCTTTGCAGAGTCGACACAACCAAAAGCCTGGCTTTTATAAGAAACTTGCATTGATCCAAGTGTGCAGCTTCTGTAGCATCTCCTTTCATTATACTTGTCAGTTTTCTGGCACCATGGCACATTCTATAGTCATGATTGCGATGATTAGAGGAACATGTAAATTAAAACTTTTGAGGAAAGAATAAAAGCTATAAGAAGTATAGTTATAACCGTGATTCAAAAATATGAAATACTCCAGAACCCAGGGTTCCTTTGTGACATTGGGATAAAAGGCTGTATGGTATAGCCTTTTATCAATCTGCTTAACCTCCCAAGAGCTTAATTGTGAAGACAAGTCTAGAAATGTGTCTGGACATAGTGCATAGTTTTTCTCTTTTCTTTTTGCCTGTAGTTGCGACCGTAGGTCGCGTTTACTACCAAAACCTCCACCGGCTGTCTGTCAGTCTGTCCGTCATGTCACACTTTTCCCCAACTCATATCTCCGCCACCGTTGCCCCAAGACATGCCAAACTTTGCACACACACTCCTTGCCTGCCAATCCACAACCTCCACCTCTCACGTCATACGGGCAGCCATAGTTACACCTGGAATGTTGAATCTCCATATATGGAGATAACCTACGCATCACACAAAGTCTGACCTCACCAGCCCATACTTGGGCATGGACGACTTATATCTCCATATACGGAGATGGCCATATATGGAGATACGATGACATCACAGAGTCCACAGCTGATGATGTGGCGTGATGTCATACAATACACCAGTAAGGCTCCCTAATCGGGAGATAAGCGACCGTAGGTCACTTATCTCCACAAATAGGGCGAAAATGTTACCTGACTTTCGCCAGATGGTGGCAGCATTGCTTATGCATTGCTTTACCATCTGGGTTCACTTGCGGAGGAGGGGTTCCCTTCGGAATGTCCCTGGCCGGACCAATCAGCGGCAGCTATGGGCGGGCTCTGAGCGGCTCTGAGCCAATAGAGTCTGATTGCAGACCACGTGGAAACCCAGGAGGCGGATTCTGGGTGCAACGTCATGCAGACAGGCCAATATGAGTCGTTGGAGTTGGCACGGCCATATCCAATCACCTGCTTTAGAATTTTAAAAAATGGCCCGCCCCTTACATCGGTTGTGCTGGACCGAGTCCAGATGGTAGAAGCAGAGCGTTATGCAGGCATACGCAATGCTGCAAACCATCTGGCGAAAGTCAGGTTAGCAAAAATGTGTTTTGCCAAAATCTTCCTGATCCATGTTGATGACATGAGTGTAGACATACTGTGTAGTGATTTTCGTGATTTTAGGGCAAAATCTGTAGGAGCAGTGTCCAAAAATGTGTTTTTAAAAATCGGCCTGGAGGTGGCGCTATATGGGAGAGATTCATGTTGATGGGATGAGTGTAGACATACTGTGTACCGATTTGCGTGATTTTAGGGCAAAAATTGTAGGAGCAGTGTCCAAAAATGTGTTTTGCAAGAATCGGCCTCATGGTGGTGCTAGAAGAGGGCCATGTGAGAAATGAGGGGTGGGGTCTCCGCGCCGGCAAGGCGGACGAATAGGTACCGGCCCCGGCTGTCCCGGTCGCTCCTAGCCGGAGTTACGGCATTTTATGTGAGCTGCAGTGTAGGGGGCCACCACTTTTGCATCCGTTCTGGAGCACAACTATGGCTGCCCGTATGACGTGAGAGGTGGAGGTTGTGATATTTGTGGAGATGAGCGACCAACGGTCGCTTATCTCCCGATTAGGGAGTCTTACTGGTAGTTATTCTTTTATTTGTAAACCTAATTTAGACAACAATGCTGTATGAGGTTATTTATAGTGATGCCATCGTATAGCTTAGGCTCAAAGATCCACTGATGTTTATCAATACTTGCGCCAGCAGAGTGCACAGGGTGTTCGGTGCTGTCTGTATGCAGCATTAAATGTCTGTATGCGGCACCAATTAGCCAATGAGGGAGCAGCATTGGCACAATTAGCCAATGAGGGAACAGGACCTTTAAACTCAACACGTCTGTATTTTGCACCAATTAGCCTCATTGGCTAATTGGTGCTGCATACAGACAATTAGTGTCACATACAGACAGCATCGATCACCCTACTTTCGCGCTCTGCTGGCGCACAAGTAGGCCATTGGCTAAGAGTGCACGAGGAGCAAGTTGGCACTTCGACAGAGTGCAGTCTAGTTCACAGTGATATTATCAGGCAACACTGTCTAAATTAGGCTTATGTGCATACTGTGCGTTGCGTTTGCTCACATAAGGCCTTTTTTGAAGTATCCGCGGAAGGTGTCGCTCTCATAGCCCTGGGTCTCTCTGTGCTGCACGGCCACGCCCCCTAGGGCCTCATCCATCAGGGTGGTGTAGATGGCAGCCGCACCCTGTTCATCTTGAGAGCTGGACTTCCCCAACCAGTAGTGGAGGTCATAGGTGAAAGAGCCACGCAGTTTGTTTGTCTGTACAACGGCACATATAAATGCTTCATTATAAGGACACCCCAAAATCGATAGTTCTTGGAACTGCAGAATTCATAAAAAAGACGGTTGTACAGTAAAGTAGGTCTTAATAAGGAAAATATAGTGTCAACTACTTTCAACCTGGTGCTCATACCCATTTGAGTATGTAATTATAGACTCATATTTTCTCATATTATTAATCAATTCTCTCTCATAGGTGTCTTTGGTTCTACTTACATAAAGAATAATATAGCTGTCTCCTTCGTAGAAGTTCCCATACACTTTCTGGGGAAGGGGCACCATTTCCATGTCCTGACCAAGATGAACAATGTGCCAGACATTAAAAGCAATTTGGACATACAGAATCCTACAAATTTATGGCAAAACCAACTTTGATCTCCCACAAGTTGCTCTCACCTCTATTCTCCATATATGCAGGCCTGATGTGTGTTTTTTCAGGACCTCCATAACTTGTGCTTTGATCTGTGGAGGCATGGTCCGATTTTCAGATATCTAAGGGGAAGAGGAAAGTTGAGACACATCATGCAAATATGAAGTACTGCTACGCTGTAGCTGACCACAACAAGACAGGAAATAACATATGGTGAGAATAGCTCACTGCACCTTATGCAGAGCAATTCAACACGACGATGAGTAGAACTAATATGCCCTACACCATACGGTACATAGAAACTGTGCAGATTGTGCAGCAATAACCTTTATGAGAACCTTACTAACACGCTATAGAATCTGTGCTGATGAGCACAAAAGGGCACTGATGCTCAAACAATACTGGATCTATAGCAAAAGGGCCAAATTATTGTTGATACATCTTAGGAAATTACACCTAAAAGCATCAGTGTGACCTTTGCATGGATGGACCCATTTCAGAGATTGCAAATTTTATGGTGTTCACTTTTATCTCGAGAGATGAAGCCAAATGTTTTTCATCAATTTTTATCACGGCAATCTATAATTGCTATTGTAAAATGAACTGTAGAGAATATTGCCTCAGTCCTTGTGCACAGGAAAGGCTGATGGCCAATTTGAAACACTTCCACAGTATATTCTGTTCTGGCAGCATGAATAATAAGTGGATACGTTTTAACATTATAAATAAATACATTCTATCAACAACAAAAAAATCTGTTTGGTAAAAACTAGAAGTCATCAAGCATTACAATAATTGAAAATTTGTATCAACTATAATGCTATTATGAACTGAAGGAGGAGGAGCTGCGGAGATGAACAAACAGATGACCATAAAAGGTACACTGTTGTGTTTGTTCTCCGTCTGTACTCTTTCAAACTGTGTCATTGTCAGTCAGACCGCAGAACAACCCTTTGCTAAAAAATTAAACCCTTAAAAGCATCGTAGTATTGCATAGAAAACAGTTAACGCTATTGCTATTAAGTTAATTTATCCAATATGGAAACTGAATAATAACATAATAGTAAGTAATAATAATAATAAATTAATCTGACACTACCCAACACAAAGATGGCATACACTATGATAAATCCTTTGCCAAGCCCATAACATTACCACATAAACCATCTTTAGATGTGAGCTACCAATGGAAAAGTGAGTTGCATTAAAGTGCGTATCAATTGACTTCCAAGCTGAAACCACATAGTTCACATTTTAGTTCTGGCGAATGACAGCACAAATTATTATTTGTCTTTTCTGGCTCCGTATTCCAGGCTATTTGAAAATAATCTGGTTTTCCATTAAATTACTGTTAGTTTAGTCTCCCCTGATGATTAGGTGTAATGGTAATTGGAAGACAATGTATGATGTACTTGAAATGCAAAAAAAGTCTACTGTATACGTATGTAAGGTATACAACACAATATACTGTACTGTAGGTAGGTACATACTGTAACAAAAGGCCTGAGTGAAGAATAGTGGTGAGAGATCAGTACACAACCATTAACTGACTGGACCAACATTAGGGCGGGTCTTCACCTAATTAACTAAGGGAGCCAGGGAGCTTTACAGTATTACATGTAGCCGGCATATGGTCCATTCTGTTGTTGATACAAGCAAATGTTGTTTGAATAAATACCTGTGTCCTCCTAACCATAAAACATATTTTCTTGGACCAGTCTTTAGTATCAGTAGCCTGCCTATGTATCTCATAATTGCAGTTCAGAGGTCTACTGATGGAGTAATTGAGTCACCATGCCTGTCCGGTTCCCCCCACCTGGAAGCAGTGGTGGAAAATGTATTAATAATTTACTTAAGTAAAAGTATCAATACTGCAAATCAGAAACAAGTAAAAGTCCGCAATTCTAAACATGAATAAAAGTATTGGCGTCAAAATATACTTAAAGCATGAAAAGTAAAGTACCAAATGTTTGAAAATAGCCAATCTACAAGCTCACAATGTGTCGCTTCACATAGCTTAAGTATAAAATGGGGCTAAAGTGGTTAATGTATCTTTTATAATATTATAATTTATATCAGCAAAGTAACTAGTAACTAAAGTTATCAAACGATTTTAGTGGCGTAAAAGTACAATATTTGGATCCGAGATGTAGTGGAGTAGAAGTAAAATTACTGGAAATTGGAAATACTCCAGTAAAGTAAAATTAAGTATCTCAAAAGTGTACTTTAGTACAGTACTTGAGTAAATTTACTTAGTTACCGTACGCCACTGGATGCAATAAGAAGTGGGAAGGGGGATAGTCCTCCACAGCAGGGATGATAATCTGTTGCTTTCACACACCTGTTCAAAGGTTGGAGCTAAAATGACCCTAAATTACTTTTGGGAAAGATACTATCTCATGCAGTTTTGCCCAGAGCTTCATGAACGGCTGCCATTTGGACTTTATTTAATTTTTATTTCTTTATTACATTATTTATGCCAACAAGGATTAACTGTGCCCTGCAGTACAAACCTTTGTAACATGCAGCCCAGTAGGCGTTGTGGGTTAGAGAATGTGGGTTGTGGGTCATGACTCATGTACCAGGCTCCCCGCCACCTCTCGTCCCCTCCCGCTCCCTCAGGTCGGGTGATGCCAACCTCCTTAGACATCCCCAGGACAAAGAAACCAACCTGAGGTGACAGGGCCTTCTCAGTGGCCACTCACCAGTTCACATCAAAGCTGCCCTCACCCTCACCAAGTTTAAAACCACACAATTCTTTTCCTATAAACTTTTATTTTGTTTCTGTTTTGCAAAGTGACTTTTATTACTATTATTTACTAATATTTACTATTACTATTATAATTATTATTATGTTAATTATCTTTCCTAAATGTAGAGTCGCCAATAGTTTTTACCCCCTTTTTCTCCCCAATGTAGTTGTTATGTCAATTGATTCCTCCCCACACACATTTCTGTGTCATCATCACTGCTGTTGTATCCCACCGACTCACCTGCCAGTGAGGAGCCGCCACCGGGAGGACATAGAGCCTTCGTCTTACTCCTCCCACCGAACACTCCCCTCTGACAGGTGCCGCCCCAGCCCGTAGGATTATGTGCAATGACCAGTATCAGTCTCTCCTCTTACCTCCCCCGAACACAGGTCAAATTGTGTTCCTGTAGACGCCTGACAAAGCCGGATGCACCAAGGCGAATTCAAACCCACAACCTCCGTGACGGTGGGCAGGGACTTTACCACTGCGCCACCCTAGCACTCATGTGTTATCATTATTATTATTACTTGTTCATCAAGCTGCCTCACGCTACAGAAACAGGATATAGGCTTGTTCCCAGGGCTACTTATTTAATAACAAAAATGATGTACCGGTAGTTTGCTATGAGATAGTGATCAAAATCTACTTCAATGATGATATTATTGTGAATTTCTAACTGGTGTCCCTTTTATTTGAATTTGATTGCTCCCACTGGTACACCTGCACAATTGTATTATTTATTTTATTTTATTTTTTATTTTTGCATTCAGCAGCTTATAGGAGAATAGCGCAAACTGAGTTTCAATATGACTCTTATTGAATTTGAACGTACGTGGCCCTCAGAATTATTTAGAATCAGGAGATTCAGCAGCAGGAGAGGAACAGCAACAACATCAGTAGTCGACCTCTCAACTACAATTAGGAGACATGCCACTGGTACTAAAAGCTGACCTAATAAACTTATTTTATTTTTATCGTTAGGACACAGTCACACAGTTATTTATTCAAACAATATTTGCTTGTGTCAACAACAGATTGGATCATTTATGGCTACCTGTATTAAGCAGTAATACCATAAAGCTTTATCTCATTGTCCCTGATCCTTAGTTAATTAGGTCATTACGATAAAATACAACTTTATCGATCCATAACATTATCTCACAGCTTGTTGCAGAGAGCTGGTGCCTGTGGCCACACCCTGCTTTGATCTCAGCCTAATCTCGTCTTTAATCACCAGTCGACTACCGGTATACAGTTTCCCAAGAGGCCCTCCTCCTGTTTTCGCACTACACTAAATATCTTCACCTCTGCATCAAATCTCTTCTGTGAAAATAGCTGATCTGCAAGCTCACAAACACATCTTGTTGCGATGCTAGTGTGATGGTGGATCTGCGACTGTCAGCCACAGAATAGGGATGCTACAGTAAGTATTGGACATGACAGCTTCACTCTGGTCAAAGCTGTTCAATACTTGTTGTTAACTTCGCTTCCATGACACTGATAATGAGATAATGAGTAGAGACAACCCTGATGTACAGTACACCCCAATACACACTGTTATGAATCCCTTCCATTCAGACCCTTGGTCAGAGACTAAATACAAAGATCTCCAGTATACATTTAACTCTGAGAGGCAGTGTTCATTTTGACAGCAAATTTTGATTTAGTTTTAATCATCGTTTTAACACCTGATTTATATTTAGTTTTGTGCTGAAAAAGGCTGATCACAAGCTTGTAAATCAGCAATTTTTGGAGCGTGACACCCACACGCAGGGTGATGCAGCCAAGCAAAGAATGGCCCACTAATTTTGCCAACTATAATTTGTTGAAAAGGTTGTCAGTATTTAGTAATCATTGCTTAGTTTTTATTTATATTTTGTCAGTGGAAAAAGGTAGTCGACGGACATTTTCCATCATAGATTTTAGTCAACAAAACTGCAGAGAGGGTATACAAATGTAACCAAAGGCTTACGTTTATTTGGTTACACATACTCTCAGAAGTAACAAAGGGATAAAATGACACTTTTTTTTTTACTGTGTGAAGTCTCAGCATTACAAAAGTGTTCTCACTTCTGCTAAATGACAGGATGCAGCGTTCTGGTCACACAGTGACATCCTTTTCCTGTATATTCTCTCTGCAGGCCAGAGGTGTCACAATGTTTAACACACATGCAACATGACACATGGCTTAAACATAACAGTAGCCTACATATCGTACAGACAGCCTGTGAATAAAGATTGTCTGTAATATAGTCCAGCACATGTGTATTCCCGACATACTTATAGTATATTTAATCTTAAAAATATATATTAAAATCGTTGTAGGCCTATTATATGGCTTTTTGGGGAGTCAAGTTGATGGACTTACCTGATATATGAATGGGGTGAGTTGGACTGAGGAGGACAGAGAATGATGGGACAGGATCTATGTTGGTGGAGCTAAGCTATCTTTTATTGCACATGGACTTTGCCTCAGGTTCTCTCTCTCTCTCTCTCTCTCTCTCTCTCTCTCTCTCACCCCTCTCTCCCATCTCACTCTCTCACTGCTTCTCTGTTGAAACACACATGGAAAATTGCACACTGTACACACACACACACACACACACACACACACACACACACACATGCGCACGCGCGTGCACACACACACACACACACACACACACACACACACACACACACACACACACACACACACACACACACAGTAAGTGCCCTTTTTAATCGTCCATTACCTCACTGGCCCTTTATGGAAAGCCGAGGTGATAATATGCATACAGGTGCCTGTCGTCTGCCTGCAGTTTACCCTTGTCGCCTTCCCACTCCGTCCCACCCACTGCCTTTTACTGCTGTTTACCCCTTCACATCTGCTCTTATTTGACATATGAGTTATGATTCATTTAACTCTGAGAGGGTGCATACTTGTAACCGAATAGACCCGTAAGGGTTACATTAGTACACTTTTATAGGTAAACGGATACATTAACTATTATATCAAACTGTTATTTGATGAACGGTTGGCTGCTCAGACTGAGACGATCTCCTGCCGGATAGACTCCACCGGTCATCGCTGGTCATCAAATTATTGGCTTAGGAATGTGACAAAAACAAAGAAATCTCCATGAATTCATGGTTTCATGGGATGTGTACTTGATAGAAAATAAGTAATTTTTAGAGGTGAACTACTCCTTTAAACCCTAGGTACTTTTTGACCGCGATCTGCAGTTCCCCAAGGGTCAATCCTTGGCCCTTTCATTCTTTCCTCTAGTCAACACCAAATCCCTTTGCTGAAAATAGCTGATCTACAAGCTCACAAAGTGGTGCATTGCGGTACGTTGCGAAGCACTTTGAGCTTGTAGTTCGGCTCTTTGGGCCTAATGTTCGCCTATTATGACATGCTCATCATAGGGACACTATAGTTCATGTGGTTAATGTGTGCCCAATGCCCATTAGAATTTCTCTATGTCATATGATAATGTGTTGTGTCATGACATGTTAATTGTGTCATTTCTGCTCAAAGGTTATGTTCCAACAACGGACTCACTCGCTAGCTTTCGCCGTGGACTGAAGACTCACCTTTTCAGACTCCACCTAAACCCTTAGCACTACAGAAAAAAATCAATGACCATACATGAAGCTAGTTAGCATTTGTTTTTGTTTTTAGGTTTTTAGAACTTTGATTATATTGTGTTTTTTCTAGATAGTTATACATTTGCATTTGTTATATTGTTGATGATGTACTGACATGTTGTTTATTATTGTGATGTTATCTGCTTATTGTAAGTCGCTTTGGATTAAAAGCGTCTGCTAAATGCCTAAACTGTAAACTGTTCCTGTGCAATGGTGACTGACATTTCTGTTTTAAAAGCATGCACCATGTCAACATACGCTGTAAATCAAGTATGTATTCAAATGAGTGGTATATCGCTTTGCCCTGAGAACAAAACCTCTTGGACTTCAAAGCAAAACAAAATGGCTTTTGTATCGGGTTTAACTCCTCGGTGAGCCCTTTGGTAAGTGGTGGCAACAGCAGATTAAAATCTCTCACATTTTTAGATCCAGGATTATTTGGCGTGAATGTAAGTGAATGCGAAATGGAATGCATATAATGTTAACCCTTTAACACACACATGCATGCATGTTCGCACGTGCGCACACACACCCCTCAAAGTTGTTCAAATAGGCCTACACAAAAACTATATTCACTGTAGCCTCCAGTCTCCAGACCTTTTTGTTTACTACTATAAAATTACAACATATGCAGAAGCATTCTTAGCCAGAGCGATTTACAAACTACATATTTAGTTGTGTGACATTGAGAATCCTTTTCAGGCTGTATACTGTCCTCTTAGAGAATTATCCAATTTCCCTTCATCTCAGCGATATAAATAAATCTGTTCCGTGTGATCCTCATGTCATTATGTGGGATTTATTAAAAAATGATTGTCAAAAACAGCAAACAAATGAAAAATCTAATCAAAACAAGCATTCTGTTGAGGTGGGCATGTGTACTGTAGGATAGGCCAGAGCAGAGGTCAGAGACAGATATTTGTATTTGAATGGTTACGTCTAAAGAAACATATTCAAACTTAGTTAAACTACCTCTAAACTAAACAATTGGGTCCCGACCCAGTGTTTGAATTGGATTTGGGCCCAGTGCATTAAAGCACCTGACTCCACCTCATCCCCTCCCTCTCTCCCCACTCTCTCTCTACTGCTACTGCTGATGCTGTCTCCACACTGGCTCCTCTGTCTCAGAATGACCTGACCATTATGGTCGCACTCTGACGAGTCCATTTGGACCGGGCTCGCGGGCCTATCGCCGTACAGTTCGGTATAGTTCAAGAGAATCCGGCAGGCCATTAAATAAGTGGGAGAGGGCCATGGCTGAGATACACTTCGTGCGTCCGCAAGTTGTTCAGTCCGTAATGGGGCTCGATCTGCCAGCTTTTGTTCTACTGAAGTCATGCAGCAACTGTTGGACACAAGAGCCCCTTCTGAAATGCTGCTGATTAGAGACGAGAGCAACATGGGAACATTCCCACTGAGGCAGGTTACACAGAGGTCTACTGACACTACCGTCGCAACAGACACATACTGTACTGGTGTACATTATGGACACACGCATCAATGCACACACATAGACACATTTGTGTATGTGCACATGATGCATCCTGCACTGGGAGAGAAGTTCACCAAGAGTGCACCTAACAGATTTACAGTAGACATGCCCACTCACATGTACAAGGCAATGCATTGTTTTATCCTTACATACGAGAGTGTACCTGGCCCGGTCCTTAGAAGCCCACAATCTAAGAATAACTGTAAATCATTGTGTTGAACTTGACGCTGAATAGGTTAAGCACACACAGTAAACAGATCTACAAGAAACAAGTATGGTGAGCTTTCTTTTTGGTACAGGCTCCATGGCAGTAGATAAGGCTTCATTTCTACCAGACAGAAGCCTGGCCTTGTAAATGCTGCACATGGCATTATGGCTGTGCCTTAGGGTCAGGTGGTCAGTTGGTCATCAATATGAAATTATAAAAAGATGATATAAACCACAACAAAATACCTAACAGTGAGAACTACCAAAACACATCATGCACCAACGTGTCCATTCATTTTGAGAAGAGAATAAACTTTACAACCATGACCATGGAGTAATTGAGATATGTTCCAATGGTCTGACTTGCTATGATGATGATGACATGAGGTGCATTTATTCCAAAACCACACACACACACACACACACACACACACACACACACACACACACACACACACACACACACACACACACACACACACACACACACACACACACAACAGAGCCAGCTGATGACAAAAGGACCACGCCACTGCAGAGGAAATGGTCGAGCACTGAACAAACATTGGCACCTGCCGCCAGCCAAACATTGCTTACCTGCTCTGCTTGCGTGAGGTCACAGTCTCCTGGATGGTCTCTGCCTTTCCACAAGCGTCAACCGCTCCTTCTCAACTCATTAACCAGAGTACCAGACACATGGAGCGGAGGGAGGGAGAGAGAGAGAGAGAGAGAGAGAGAGAGAGAGAGAGAGAGAGAGAGAGAGAGAGAGAGAGAGAGAGAGAGAGCAGTGCCTCTGAGCCAGACACGTGCACACATGTACATCAAAGGGGGCTTGAGCCCCTGCCCTTTTATCTGTCTGTAAAAAGTGCCCTCCGACTCCAGACCATGAATGCAGTTTTTACAATGGTGAAAGAAATGCAAATGCCCCTCTTTCCATGCCACACCTGAAGGCAGTATTCAAGAGAATTGCCTTGTCCAAACTCTCCTGAACTTGAATGCAGCATCTTAGGTTGAAATAATTGCCCTCTCTGTGTAGAAATCCATGCCGTTACGCCACATCTCCAGTATTGACTTGATTATGCTTAGTTCAGTGTGGTATCAGGCACCAAAAATAGCCGACCTCCAAGCTCACAACACGTCGCAGCGCGACGTCCGCGTTGTCAGCTGGGAGGTCGCCAGGTCGTTTATTTTTGATATTTCCACCAAAAGGCCCTTTAGACATTTCAGCCCCTGCCTCTTTGACATTCTCTGCACGTCCCTGCTCTGAGCTGTGTGTTCCTGCAAGTGGCTGCCAGAGTAAGGTGGGTTCCAGGAGGACTCTGGCCCCAGTCAGCTTCCCATGACTCTGTTACATAACTAGCTCAGTGAAGGTAAGGAGCGGCCGTACATACTCAGCTCTGAGACTCTGGCCTGTGCTGTGGAGCAGGGGTTGATCCTCACAGAGGGCAGGGGAGTGGGGGATAGAGGGAGCTGGCACGGGCAGGGCAGAGGCTTTAAGTTGCACATGGCATGGTTCTGTCTTATACGACCATGACATGTCACATTGTGCTGTTGAATTGAGTTGGGTAGGCCTATTCGCTTGGCAGGAGAGGACAACATGGGTTGGCAATTCTTCACAGGGGAGCTGATAATAGGCTCTGCCATTTCCCCCACACACTGTCGGCATATAGACCGGCCGATGGTGACTGGCCGATTCTTTGTGATTTAACACACCAAACTGGTAAGGTTTCTGCAATCTCTTAGTTTCGGCATTTGTCTGTGCTGGGTAGATAAGATACACTGTGGTCTTTCTTAAAGTAGCCTATCTAACCTCAAATGGGAAAGCGCCAAATGAAAAGCTTTGGTTTGTAGAGAAAGTATCTCTAGTTTATTTGTGATATTTTACAGATACAAAAGTCAACAGAGAGGCAGTAGTACCAGTAGGCCAATAATTACAAATCAGTATGTATCATTACATTGTTATTATACACACAGACATATTCAATAAACAAATGTAACAGATAGATAGATAGATAGATAGATAGATAGATAGATAGATAGATAGATAGATAGATAGATAGATTGATTTCAGTTGCATCACAACATAATATTTCTCTATCACCGGCTTTATTTACACAATTTCCTTACACAACTAAATCGTAAAGCTTTCCTTCAAAAAGTATTGCACAAATGCAAGAAAAAATGAAAAAGGGTTAAAGATCCCTTTTCATAAATCTTTTAATTTAATGATGCTCCTGCCTTTGAGACCCAATCCTGGCATGCATCTATACTGAGGTTGAGCGGATGGGATCAAGGTTGTTAAATAAATAACTAAAACTAGAATTGGACTGAAATGAACCAAACAACATGACACTTTCAAAACATAACATAGATGAACTTGGTTTTGGTCAACAGATCTAGAGAATGTGGGAGACGACAATGATTTTTGTGTAATATAAACAAAGTAATACAAATAGTGAGATAACCATGATGTTCCCAATAGCGTCTAAAAATCATAGGAAAGGTGTTATGCTGAAATCCTTATTTAGGCTCCGAAACAAAATGCAGAACTGTGCCAAAACTAAAGAACTGTTCTCTTCTAAGGAATAGCTTGTCAATGTCACATACAGTGCAAGGACATTAAAGGGATATTTCACTTTAAACAAAAATACTTTTGGTAATTTTATCGTCTAATCAGGCTTTTGGGAGCACCCCAGTTTTTAAGTTACTTGATCAGACACAATTCTTTCATTTATTTTTAATAATTCTTTTGGAAAATGAAAAATAGAAAGAAAAAATACGAAAAAAAAAGTAATTGAAAAAACAGTATGAGTCACCAGAACCAAGAACGGGTGTTTTTGATGAATCTATCATGGTCAAAATGGAGTTTGAAGTCACAATGGGTTTGTATAGGAAGGGGGCGTGTCTGATAAAATGAATATCAAATATCTTAATATTGAATCAAGCAACTTGAAAACTGTCCGGGATTTTTTTTTTCCTTTAAAAAAAAAAGTGAAATATCCCTTTAATTACCACCTCAATCCCAAAGTACTTGAGAGTAGAGAGACATGCACTGCTTAGTTTGATTGAAATGGACAGATACTGGACTGGAAACATGGTTCCGGATGGCACTACTACAGTATTATGCACATAGGCCTATCCTGGTTTTAAGGGGTCTTGTTGTTTTTGCCAGTTACTGTATATATACAGGAACATTTTACCAAATAGGCTATTACATCTTTTGTCTTGCATAAAAGTACACCCTTAGTCTGAAATTGCGGATGATGGAAGAACTTGATATAAATGTTAAGTTATACTGTCAGTGTTGACAGCTGTCACCAGAGGGAACCTGACTGTGAACGTATAGGGATGGGAGGAGTAGTGGGCAGATCAGCTCTCGCTAATATGTTTCTAAGATTAGGTGGTCTCTTATAGACGGTTTGTGGTGGTAAAAAAACAACATGATTTCAGTGAAGGATGGTCTGAATCTAAAATATACCAATATCTATTTATAATGCGCTCTAGGTCTCTGCCTACCTCAGTGTAAATAAAACGATACACAAGTCTCTGAAGAATACAAAAAAAGGTAAAAATGTAAGACAAATCGTTTGTGCAATGTAAGTAAAAAGCAAATGTCTTAAGTAAAAGTGAAAAGTATGTTGCGTTAAAAGTACAATTTATTCTTAAAGTTACAGTACCCAAGTATATGTAAATCGTTGCTACCCACGTCTGAAACTAGGGTTCATGTTAAAGGCAAAAAATGCTCTTTCCCTGTCACATGTATGGTTTCATAATGCGGAATTAGCTTCAGCAAGTAGGCTAAGTAGTCTCTAAGAGATTCAAAGGACCGACAAATGACAAATAAGCTCTCTAACTGCATACACGAAAGAGGAACGGGGAGGCGGGGCACGGGGGACCGCAACGGGAAGTGCGTTTGTAAAAATACTAATAGGCTCGCAAAACAGCACTGTTTCTCAACATTGCGTCTGGGGACCACCAGGGGTCCAAATGGACCCTTATGGGTCTGTAACTCTGAGAGTGTATAAATGGAACCGAATGGACCCATTAGGTACCATTTGTCAATAAATACAGAAGATGTTACAGTGTACATTTGATTCTCAGTCTTTGATTGATTGATTGAATATTTCATTAGACAGAAATGTAGAACAGCACAAGTACAGTCAAAACAAAAAAAGATGTAGTACAGCAAAAGTACAGTCAAAACGCCCTGCCTAAAAGGAACGCTCCAAAACAGTCCTTGCGGCGTTGTTTCCATTGGAGGTCCTTGGTATTCAATTCATAAACATACAAAGTAGTATAAAAAAACATTTTATATTATGACAAGTAGCCTATAAAACACTATAGTATGTACAGGGTAAGGGGGAAAGAAGTTGGGGTGGGGGTAAAGTAAGGGGGGGTGATCATACTTTGTTCTCGCCTGTCTGGGAGAAGTGATAACTACCTCCGCCTCTGGCCTCCTGAAAGGTGAATTTTCGGGGGAGTTTTGAAGGACATGTTTTAAGGGAAGGGGTCAAGGAATTCCACACTTGGGTGGCAGTGCTGTGTAGAGGAAGAATTTACCCATATTTGTCTTATGGGTGGGTGTTACCAGAATTTCTTTCTCAGTCTCAGTCTCTCAGTTTTTTTTTTATAAAAATCGGTGGCCTAATAATGCATATCAAACAGTGGGTCCTGGAAGTGAAAGATTTGAGAACAAGGGCAGTAGCCTACACAATATACAGTTACAGTATATATTGCCTGTGTGTGCCAGTGCTCACTCTCCTCCGGTGAACATGGGGTTGGCCGTGGTGGTGGTGGCGTCCTTGAACAGCGGGTTGTCAGCCTGTTGAGGGACAAAACCTTCCCGTTATTTTCCATCCATGACAGTGGCGTCAGTTCAGCAAAAGCTAAGGTATGGCAACATCACTGTCTTGTATGTTGCCTTACCTTAGCAACAGGCATGATGAATTTATTTTAAGAAGTACTTTTTATTGTTTTCCCTGTGTAGCAAAGGTATGGCAACTGCCATACCTTGCCATACCCAATTGACGCCTCTGGTTATTTTCCATCCATGCTACCAGTGTTGATTTTGACAGCAAATTTTGATTTACTATTAGTCATTGTCTTTTAACAAAAAAATCATTTAGTTTTATTCAAATTTCAGTCCTCTGAAAAGTTTTAGTTTTAGTCTAGTTTTAGTTGCTAAATCTAAAGTTGATTTTGGCGACAAAAAAATAGATATTTTGGCGGGCATTGATGGCGTCATAATGCCTGATTCCACCCTTTGGTTGCATGCTGAAAATAGCCGATCTACAAGCTCACAACGCGTCGCAGCACCACGTGTTGTGAGCTTGTAGATCTGCAATTTTCAGAGCACAACCCTGCATTGCAACCAAACATAAAATTGTCTTTTAGTTCTACTGGGTCTCTTCTCCACTAGTCCCTCCCTAACATTTTAGTCTGGTTTTTATTTGCTGACGAAAATGTCAGTATATTTAGTCTCAGTTTTAGTCATCACAGCTTCGTTTGAATTTTTTGTCAGTGAAAAAATATAGTCGAAAAACATTTTTCGCCATTAGTTTTAGTCGACAAAATCAACACGGCATGATACATAGGGGTAGAATGGATACATGAAGTCGAATCCTTAAATCACAATTAACATACTTCTTCGAGTTACGGTAGGACATGAGGCCATTGTAAGGCAGTGGTCAAAGTGGGGTCCATGGAACCCCAGGGATCCTTGACAGGGATTCCAGGGGGTTCCCGGGAAAAATTGGTCAATTTACAGTAGCGTCAAAACCACAACCATTTAGACTGGGAACCTTCAATCCGGGAACCCCGGGGTTGTTGCTATGGCACATAGCAACATACATTCTTTCGAAATGTTCAATAAATATTTTAAGTTTTCCAGAGAACTTGGCTTAGGATTTAGAAGCTGTTTATTTGAGAATCAACCTCAGGTCTAAAATGGCTTAACCCCATTTAATACTTCTACAACTATATTTATCCGTATATAGCTCACAATGTGTCGGAATGCAACTTGTTGTGAGCTCTAGACTGTAGCATGGAACCAGACGAATCCGTCGGTGCAAAAAAAAAAAAAATCAAACCTCGGTTCGAAGTGGAGCGGTGAATCTGTGTGTGTGTGTGTGTGTGTGTGTGTGTGTATATGTGTGTGTGTGTGTGTGTGTGTGTGTGTGTGTGTGTGTGTGTGTGTGTGCGTGCGTGCGTGTGTGTTTGTGCCTGCACAACAGCGCCCCTCCTTTAACTTGTGTGGCCACTCAAGGTATTGCCAGGCTACAGACATACCCAGCCAGCCAGCCAGCCAGCCAGCCAGCCACATAGCCAGCCAGCCACAGACATACCTGTCTATTGGGAGCGCTTTCACCGCTCCAAAAACATTGCCCTATTAGCAATAGTAATATAAAATAGTACTAGTCTAATAGTAGTATGAAGTTTCACCTCTGCCCACTTGGATTTCTTCTTCTCGTTTTCGAACTTCTTGAACTCTTTGCGGTCGTTTAGGAAGATGAGTCCTTTGATGA